>NC_053027.1:159185620-159343807 GCF_003073215.2 Triticum urartu
CTCCTCGTTGTCGTCCTTGATTTGCGATCCCTTATCCTTGTTTTCGGCATTTAACTTGCCAGCCTATTTAAAGACCCAACAATCTCTATTGGTGTGATTGGGTGGTTTGTCTGGGGTGCCATGAATCTGGCACGGACGATCAGGTATGCGGTCCAAGCTAGATGGGCCCGAATTGTTCTTTTAAAACGGTCTCTTCCGCTGACAGGGCTTAGAGCCACTAAATCCGGCATTGACCGTCGTATCCTCGGTGTTGTCATTGTTGTTTCATCGCTTGTATCTGTTGCATCGAGACTTGTCTTTGTTATTTTTAACTTCAGGGGTGTCGGCGTCGCTTGCATTGTTTTTGCTACGGGCCAGCCAATAATCCTCACCCGCGCAAAAGCGGGTCATGAGTGCTGTAAGGGCTGCCATAGATTTTGGCTTTTCTTGGACGAGGTGGCGGGCGAGCCATTCGTCGCGGATGTTATGTTTAAAGGCCGCTAGGGCTTCGGCATCCGTACAGTCAATGATCTGGTTCTTTTTGGTTAGGAACCTAGTCCAAAATTTCCTGGCTGACTCTCCAGTTGTTGAACTATAAGGCTTAAGTCATCGGCGTCTGGTGGCCGGACATATGTACCTTGGAAGTTGTCGAGCAAGGCTTCTTCCAAGTCTTCCCAGCTGCCGATAGAGTTTTCAGGCAGGCTTTTTAACCAGTGCCGAGCTGGTCCTTTAAGCTTTAGAGGGAGGTATTTGATAGCGTGGAGGTCATTTCCACGGGCCATATGTATGTGGAGAATGAAGTCTTCAATCCATACCGCGGGGTCTGTGGTTCCGTCGTATGATTCTATGTTCACGGGTTTGAACCCTTCTGGGAATTCATGTTCCATGACTTCGTCAGTGAAGCAATGAGGGTGTGTGGCGCCTCTATATCGGCCAATCTCACGACGTAGCTCTGATGGAGTCCGTCTATGGCTTTTGGCCTGCGCATGACTAGGTTTGTCATGTCTGAATAGATGGTCATCGTCGCGTGTCGGGGCATGTCCTCGCGATCCGTAGATTGATCTGGTATGTCCTGCTTTATTGTTTAGGTCCTGCCGAAGGTCATATGCATGGCTGTGGGCTAATTTACCTTTGCCCTTGTGATGAGGCGGGGCGGGCTGGTGTTCGGCTTGAGTTGCTGTTTTTTTCGACCACGTGGTGGTCGGTCAGCCGCATTGTGCAATGGTAGTATGTATTCTGGCGCCTCATCGTCGAACTGAGGTAGCAATTTGCGCTTCGGGTAGCTTTTGGTTGGGCGCTTGAGGCCTTATTCTTCGGCTGCTAGGACATCGGTCCATTTATCGTTGAGCAGATCTTGGTCAGCTTGAAGCTGTTGCTGCTTCTTTTTCAGGCTCCTTGCAGTGGCTATCAGCTGGCGCTTGAAGCGCTCCTGCTCAAGAGGTTCCTCGGGCATGATGAAATCCTCGGTGCTGAGGCTCGCCTCATCCTCGGAGAGCGGAAGATAATTGTCGTCCTCTGAGTCTTCGTGCATGGCCTGTTTTCCAGGGCTAACCTGCCCATCTTCCTGTTCATCTTGCTTAGTGGCGGCGTAAACGGGGTCTTCGTTGTCTTCGACACCTTCCGAAGTGTTATCTTCTCCTGTGTCGGTGTTGCTGTCTCTACTGCGGCGTGACTTAGAGCGGCGCTGCTAACGCTAGCGCTTTGATTGTATTTCGGAAGGTTTATCCTCTACTGGGTCTTCCTTGTCATCGCCGTTGTTCTCCTTTGGTGCATCCACCATGTATACATCATACGAGGAAGTGGCCGTCCAGCGTCCGGTGAAGGGCGGGTTCTGGGCCTCTTCTTCTCTGGCATCGTCCTCCATACCATCGATGTCGTCGGAGCCGTAATCAAGTGTGTCAGTTAAATCCTCGATAGTGGCAATAAAGTGGGTGGCGGGTGGGGAGCGAAATTCTCCGCCATCAGCCCCTAGTTCGAACCGGACATAGTTTGACTGTGGGTCCCCCGCCAAGGACAGGTTCTTTAATGAGTTTAGCACATCTCCCAAGGGCGAGTGTTGGAAGATTTCTGCGGCGCCGAACTCTAAGATCGATAAATGATCAAGTTCGGCGTCTGTGGGCTCACATGGTTCGAAACTTATGGCCGGAGACGAGTCTGGAGTTCCGGTGACACAAATATCGTGTGAGGTTAAGTCCATGTGCGGCTCTAACATTGGGGAATCTGTGGCCTCCGTGGTGGGGTTGAGCCTTTGATCCTTGGATGGCGCAGTATGCTCCAGATCTAAGGCCAGAGCGGTTGCAGGAGCTATCTCCTGAATGCGGTCCGACGACAGATTTAGGTCATGTTCATCGAGGTGACCAGGAGCGGTCGCCGTGGTCTCAAGTCCGGCGAAGATCAAATCTCCACGGATGTCCGCGACGTAGTTCAAGCTCCCAAATCTGACCTAATGGCCAGGGGCATAGCTTTCGATCTGCTCCAGATGGCCAAGCGAGTTGGCCCGCAATGCGAAGCCGCCGGACATGAAGATCTGTCCGGGGAGGAAGACTCCCCCTGGACAGCATCGTTGTAGATGATTGAAGGAGCCATCGAACCTATTGACGACGGCACAGTGGAACTCTCAATGAAAGCACCAATGTCGGTGTCAAAACCAGCGGATCTTGGGTAGGGGGTCCCGAACTGTGCGTCTAGGATCGACGGTAACAGGAGACAGGGGACACAATGTTTTACCTAGGTTCGGGCCCTCTCTATGGAGGTAATACCCTACGTCCTGCTTGATTGATATTGATGAATATGAGTATTACAAGAGTTGATCTACCACGAGATCGTAATGGCTAAACCCTAGAGGCCAAGCTTGTATGGCTATGGTAATGAATCTCTCTTCTTCGGACTAAGTCCTCCGGTTTATATAGACACCGGGAGGATCTAGGTTTACACAAGGTCGGTTACAGAGAAAGGAATCTACATGTCTGGTTGCCAAGCTTGCCCTCTATGCCAAGGAGAGTCCCATCCGGACACGGGGCAGTCTTCGGTCTTCGTGTTCTTTACAGCCCATCAATCTGGCCCACGGCTAACAGGCCGGACGCCCGAGGACCCCTTAGTCCAGGACTCCCTCACCGGGCCATGCCTTCGACGGTTCATTATGAAGAAGCCCATGAAAGCCCAAGGTGTGAAGGTGGTGACTCATGGAGGCGGGCCTCGATGAGAACCAGACCAGGGGCTTGTAAGCCGTCATGTGATAACTTGTATCGTAAGATAAGGATTAGTTGTAAACCGAGCCGGTCATGATGTATGAACCGGCCCGGACTCTGTAAGCCGCCGCCTCAACCTGTGTATATAAAGGTGAGACCCGACGGCATGAAAGATCAAGAAACATCTAATGGAGAACTAGGTCAAGTGGATTCGGCCATAGCAATCAAAACCCAAGCAATACAATCCAAGGCAGGAGTAGGCTTTTACCTCAACTGTGAGGGCCAAACCTGGGTAAATTATCTGTGTCCTTTGTCCCGTTTAACCCCTTCAAGCTAACCTAGCTGTGATGGCTCCTCACCTAAGTCCTTTTGCTAGGACATCTGTCGTGTTATGTCCATGACACCCACCAAAAAATGAGAGAAAAGAGAGAAGGGGCAATGTTACTATCCTTTTTCCGCACTTGTGCTTCAAAGTAGCACCATGATCTTCATGATAGAGAGTCTCATATATTGCCACTTTCGTATACTAGTGAGAATGTTTCATTATAGAACTTGGCTTGTATATTCCAATGACGGGCTTCCTCAAATTGCCCTTGGTCCTCGTGAGCAAGCGATTTGGATGCACACCCACTTAGTTTCTTTTTGAGCTTTCATACACTTATAGCTCTAGTGCATCTGTTGCATGGCAATCCCTACTCACTCACATTGATATATATTGATGGGCATCTCCATAGCCCTTTGATATGCCTAGTTGATGTGAGACTATCTCCTTCTTTTTGTCTTCTCCACAACCACCATATTTTATTCCACCTATAGTGATATATCCATGGCTCACGCTCATGTATTGCGTGAAAGTTGAAAAAGTTTGAGAACATCAAAAGTAAGAAACAATTCCTTGGCTTTTCATCGGGGTTGTGCACGATTTAATACTTTGTATGATGAAGATGGAGCGTAGCCAAACTATATGATTTTGTAGGGATAACATTCTTTGACCATGTTATTTTGAGAAGACATGATTGCCTTGTTAGTATGCTTGAAGTATTATTGTTTTTATGTCAATACTAAACTTTTGTTTTGAATCTTATGGATCTAAATATTCATGCCACAACAAAGAAAATTACATGGATAAATATGTTAGGTAGCATTCCTCATCAAAAATTCTGTTTTTATCATTTACCTACTCGAGGAAGAGCAGGAATTAAGCTTAGGGATGCTTGATACGTCTCCAACGTATCTATAATTTTGATTGTTCCATGCTATTATATTATCTGTTTTGGATGTTTTGTATGCATTATTATGCTATTTTATATTATTTTGGGGACTAACTTATTAACCTAGAGCCCAGTGCTAGTTTCTGTTTTTCCTTCTTTTTGAGTTCGCGGAAAAGGAATATCAAACAAAGTCCAAACGGAATAAAACTTTGCGATGATTTTTCTTGGACCAGAAGACACCCAGGGGACTTGGAGTCCAAGTCAGAAGATCCGCGAGATGGCGGCAAGGGTGGAGGACGCGCCCTAGGGGGGCGCCCCCTACCTTGTTGGCCCCTCGGGACTCTCCTGACCTAGCTATTCGTCCTATATATTCACATATATTCCAAACCCCTTCAGGGGAGCCACAAAACCACTTTTCCACCGCCGCAACCTTCTGTACCTGTGAGATCCCATCTTGGGGCCTTTTTCGGAAATCTGCTGGATGGCGATTCGATCACGAAGGGCTTCTACATCAACCCTATTGCCCTTCCGATGAAGCGTGAGTAGTTTACCTCAAACCTAGGGTCCATAGCTAGTAGCTAGATGGCTTCTTCTCTCTCTTTGATTCTCAATACCACGTTCTCCTCGATGTTCTTGGAGATCCATCCAATATAATCTTCTTTCGCGGTGTGTTTGTCGAGATCCAATGAATTGTGGATTTATGATCGGATTATCTATGAATATTATTTGAATATTCTCTGAATTATATATGCATGATTTGATATCTTTGTATTTCTCTTCGAATTATCGGTTTGGTTTGGCCAACTAGATTGGTTTTTCTTGCAATGGGAGAGGTGCTTAGTTTTGGGTTCAATCTTGCGGTGTCCTCACCCAGTGACAAAGTAGGGGTAGCGAGGCACGTATTGTATTGTTGCCATTAAGGATAAAAAGAAGGCATCATATTGCTAGAGTTTATCCCTCTACATCATGTCATCTTACTTGATGCGTTACTCTGTTCTCTTGAACTTAATAGTCTAGATGCAGGCAGGAGTCGCTCGATGTGTGGAGTAATAGTAGTAGATGCAGGCAGGAGTCGGTCTACTTGACACGTACGTGATACCTATATGCATAATCATTGCCTTGGGTATCATCATAACTTTGCGCTTTTCTATCAGTTGCTCGATGGTAATTTGTTCACCCACCGTATTATTTGCCTTTATGAGCGAAGCCTCTAGTGAAACCTATGGCCCCCGGGTCTATTTCCCATCATATTTGTTTCTGATCTACTATTTTGCAATCTTTTATTTTCAGATCTATAAACCAAACAACCAAAAATATTTTATCTTTTCTTTAGTCTTATCTATCTCTATCAGATCTCACCTTTGCAAGTGACCGTGAAGGGATTGATAACCCCTTTATCGCGTTGGGTGCAAGTGTTTGATTGCTTGTGCAGGTGCATAGAGTGGGGACTTGCTTGTACCTCCTACTGGATTGATACCTTGGTTCTCTAACTGAGGGAAATACTTATCTCTACTTTGCTGCATCACCCTTTCGTCTTCAAGGGAAAAACCAATGCAAGCTCAAGAAGTAGCAGGGGTTGTTGCATATGGGAGTAAAGAGGACTTGTTACTTAATGTTATGGTTACGTTTTACCTTAATGATCTTTGGTAGTTGCGGATACTTCCTAGAGTTCCATTCATAAGAGCATGTGATCCAAGTATGCAAAGTATGTTAGTGTATGCCTCTCCTCGTTACATAAAATAAGTATCACGCATGTCATGTTCAATTGCCTATGGACAATCTTTCTCATAGTTCTACAAAAAGCTTTCTACTAAACAACTAACTTTTATTATCTTGCAAATTACTCCTAGTTTTATTCTCGCAAAGTACTCTAAGTTTTATTCTTGCAAATTAGTTTCATACTTGCTCTAGGTAAAGCTAACGTTGGTGTTGAAAGGATCGATATGGTTGACTAGAGAGGGGGTGAATAGGCAACTAACAACTTTTAGCTTTTCTTTAGCAATTTGAACTTTGCATCAAAGTAGGTTGTCTAGATATGCAACTAGATGAGCAACCTATATGATGCAACACGAATAGGAACACAAGCAAGCAAGATATATGAAACAAATAAGCTACACAAGTAAAGGCACGAGATAACCAAGAGTGGAGACGGTGGAGACGAGGATGTGTTGCCGAAGTTCCTTCCCTTTGAGAGGAAGTACGTCTCCGTTGGAGCGGTGTGGAGGCACAATGCTCCCCAAGAAGCCACTAGGGCCACCGTAATCTCCTCACGCCCTCACACAATGTGAGATGCCGTGATTCCACTATTGGTGCCCTTGGAGGCGGCGACCGAACCTTTACAAACGAGGTTGGGGCAATCTCCACAACTCAATTGGAGGCTCCCAACGACACCATGAAGCTTCACCACAATGGACTATGGCTTCGCGGTGACCTCAACCGTCTAGGATGCTCAAACACCCAAGAGTAACAAGATCCGCAAGGGATTAGTAGGGGGGAATCAAATATCTCTTGGTGGAAGTGTAGATCAGGGCCTTCTCAACCACTCCCGAGCAAATCAACAAGTTTGGTTGGCTAGGGAGTGAGATCAGGCAAAAATGGAGCTTGGAGCAATAATGGAGCTTTAATGGTGGAAGAGGTGAGTCAGTGGGGAAGAAGGAAACCCTTTATATAGTGTGTGGAAAAGATCCAACCGTTACCCACCAACCAGCCTGCGGCCAGCGATACTACCGCGCCTGGCCAGCGGTACTACCGCAAGGCCGCGCGGTACTACTGCTTGCAACCAAGAGGTACTACCGCACGGCAGTGCGGTACAACCGTACCGTCCCACGGTACTGCCGCGACCCCAGCACAGAAACAGACGCAAGCTGGGGGCGGTACTTCCGCACGCGTGGTACTACCGCGCCCCCCCATGCGGTACTACCGCAAGGCAAAAGTCCCAGCAAGGGGGGAAGGGGAACTTCCGTGCCTACTTCCGCAAATAAACGGAAGTAGCAAAAACCTGACACAGTAGTACTGCCGAGGGGCGGTACTACTGCCTGACCGCATAGCGCGGTACTACCGCGGCAGGTGCGGATGTAAAAAATTACATCTGCTCCTACTACTGCAAGGGGGCGGCACTAGCCTGGTGGGCAGCGGTAGTGCGGCTCCAGGGGAGCGGTACTACTGTGAGCACCAGCGGTACTACCGCGCCACCGCGCGGTACTATCGTGGATGCCTACGGTACTACCGTTGATCCAGGAGCAGTACTACCGCAAGGGGGCGGCACTAGCCTGGTGGGCAGCGGTAGTGCGGCTCCAGGGGAGCGGTACTACCGTGAGCACCAGCGGTACTACCGCGCCACCGCGCGGTACTACCGTGGATGCCTATGGTACTACCGTTGATCCAGGAGTAGTACTACCGCAACCACAACAGCAACCAGTCAAAGGAGGCAGGAAAAATGGAGGAAGCTCCAAGGAAGAAGGAGGGGATAAAAGGAGACGTGTACGTGATGATTCCACCCAAACCTTTCCAATGCGGACCCCCTCTTAATAGTACGGCTTTCCTACGACTCAAATCCACCAAAAAGAAACGTAGAAAAGACGTCGTCTTCGTCAGTCTTCGAGGGGCACCCAATCGTCTTGTGCCTAGCAAAGAAGTGTCTGGAAAACTCATGGCACACGATTAGTCCGCAAATGCGTTGTCATCAATCACCAAAACACTTAGGGATAAATATGTCCTTACAATCTCCCCCTTTTTGGTGGATTGATGACAAAACGGGATTTGCACAAGGAAAAAATACTATTAAGTAAAAGCAAACCCCTCCTCTCAATAATATAGACGGGCTCCCCCTAAATGTGTGCCACCTAGATGAGAACGAATACTAGGAACAGAGGTCCCCCTATATTATAGAGACGAGGCAAATTTATCACTAGACAAGATAGTACAAACATAAGATAACTAAGATAGATAGAGTGCATATGTCTTACACCATATGGAGGATAGGTCTCGAAGGCACAAATCGAACAAAAGCAAATGAGGCAAACGAGGTCCAAACGACAAAGCAAACAAACACACCAAGCACGACACAATGCAAATCCCTACACTCTCTCCCCCTTTGGCATCGAGACGCCAAAAAGGCAGAGAGGACACCTACACACACGGGGTGGCTCAGGCAGAGAAGTCGTCCCACTGCTCCTCGTGCTCCTCGTCAGACTCAGCGGCGGGGATAGTCTCCTCGATGTCATCCTCTGAACTGGTCCACTTGTAGCCCTGCTTTGACATCCAGGCAGCCTCAGGTGTGATGACGTCCTCAGACCCGCCAGACACATCCTCTCCAAAGAGCCTCATCACCTTCTTGTCACGGAGGCGACTCTCCTTGTCAGTCACGTGAGCCTTGTACTGTCCCTTCGCCTGCATGTAGAAGAGAGTCTTCATCTTGTCCTTCAGCTTCTTGGCCCATGACGGCTCAGAGGAAGAAGTGGTGGACCTAGCAGCACGGTCCTCAGCAGTAGTCTCAGCAGCAGCAGCCTCCCCCTCACCAACAGCCCTCCTAGCAGAAGATGCCTCAGCACGGGTAGTGGTGTTGGCCCAGTTGGGCTTGACGCGGAGGCTGATGGACTCATGGCGAATCCAGTCTGGAGCAAGGAACTCATCACCTGGATACGTCTTCTCCCAAGTGGTGGAGAGCAGCAGAAACAGGTATGGTCCATAGATAGGTACCTTGCGAGTGAACACCGCAAACCGAAGCTCACACCACATGATGTGTGAGACATCAAGTGGCTGAGTCTGAGAAGTACGTGCCTCTGCACACAAGAGCAACATGTCCACTAGATATGCATGAACCTTGTCCTTGTCGCCAATGCGTGGGAACAGAGTGTTGCGGAAGATGCCATTGGGGAGTACCTTCTCAACAAGGGAGGGCTGAAGCTGGTTCTTGTTGGCAGACTCAGAGTTGGCATGGGGGCAAACGCCAACGGGGGTGTGAAGCCCGTCATCAGGAATGTGCAGAAGATCCATGAACTCTTTCCATGTAGCAGACAGCTATCGGCCATTGGTCATCCAGGTCATCCTCCGCTCCTCCCCGGGATGAAAGTACACTGAGGCAAAGAACTGACAGATAAGCTCAGGGTCATAGTCAAGGTGAAAGGAGATCACCGGCTCAATAGCAAACTGCTCCACCAAGTCCAGAGCCTCTCCAAAATAGTCACGAAACTTGTCTTTCCGCAGGTGATGCATGTCTATCCACTTGACATCCACGAAGGTATTCTACTTGTTCTTGATCACATCCAGATAGATGAGAGCCTGTTGCTTGGTCCACAACAACTCGGTGCCTCTGAGGATAGCCCGAGGATTCACATAGGGATTGATCTTCCGGTGCTCGACATACTCAGTGGTTGAAATCTCGTCCATGCCCTTAGCCGGTTCCTTTTGCTTGCTGGCAGTGGTCTTGACATTGCGCTTGGGGGCATTGGAGCCCTCTGGGGCTTCATCTTGGAGGTTGCGCAGATGCTTGGAGCCAGTGTCATGACTGGGATTGGAACGGCGAGAGCCACCACCTGAGACACAGAACGCAAAAACACCCACAACAGCCAAGAGAGATTAATGCAAAGACCACAACAAAGCAAGTGAAACAAGTAGAAAGCACACATGATAAATGCCTAGAGAGAGATTTGATCCCTACGGTAGTACTGCCAAGAGCTGCGGAGCTAAGAGAGTAGTACGACTCTTAGACGCGGTAGTACCGTGCAAGATCACGGTAGTACCGGGTGTAGGAGCGGTAGTACGACCTTAGCGCCGCGGCCGGCGTGGTAGTACCGCGTCTGCGGAGCAGTAGTACCGCACGGTACGGTAGTACCGCACCTGACGGGTGGTAGTACCGCAAGAGCGGTAGTACCACACATCGGGCACGGTAGTACCGCATCGCGTCAGATCTGAACTGGTTCAAATCTGAGAAAGCCCGCGAAACCACGACGGTACTACGGTTGGACAAAGCTACCACAAGACAGCATATCAAGTATGTTTCCTATGCATCACGACTCTCCTACATCCTACTCTTGCATAGATTTGGCCTAAAATCTCAAGAATGACAAGTTTCTCCCCAAAATCCTAGAAGCAAGAGAACAGCCAAGAAAAAAGAGGGATTTTGGGAAAAACCTTGGTCCATGGCAAGAGGAAGTGGTGGGGAACGATCCCACCGGTCGGAATCCGAGGAGAGTGGCCGGAGACGGAGATCCGGCGAGGGCCTCCGGCACCGTTCTTCAGAGGGAGAGACATGGAGAGAGAGACAACGAATGGGTATGGGGAGTTGGAACTCCCCTGCCCGAGTCATAGCCCCCACGCGCCCTTGACGGCGCGGTAGTACCGTGCCTCCCAAAGCGGTAGTACCGCGCCCAGACGCGGTAGTACCGTGGGCTCAAGAAGATGCACGTTTCGAGCGCGAAAAACTGGATCTTTGCACAAACCACTCCAAGCCAACATGACACCACAAGACCACGCAACACACAAAACCAGAAAGGCACACGACAAACGAACCAACCACGAGACACCACCTCTCCAAAAGAGAGGGCGGTGGCCATAGCCACCTATGTTTGAGTCAATTGGTATGGCACCGCGAAGAATTATCCTTGGGTCCATGACCAAAACTCGTCTTTGAAGCACAAGTACCATCAAACATGGCTAATGTGAAAGACTTGATTGATTTATGCATAATGGGGGGAGGGAGAGTTCATTGAGAGAACATCACTCCCCCTATGTCCATGCCTACATCTAAATAGGACAACATGTTGAGTATGGTGGGGTGTGCAAGGGTTCAAGCAACATTGCTCGAATCGATGATATTTAGCTCATGCCTTAACTCGCGAAATCTTGCTTCATCCAAGGGCTTCGTGAAGATATCTGCAAGGTTATCATGAGTGTTGATGTAGTTGAGCTCGATCTCTCCTCGCCTAATGTGATCCTGGATGAAGTGATACCGGATCTCAATATGCTTCGTCTTGAAGTGTTGCACCGGGTTGAGAGAGATCTTGATGGCACTTTCATTGTCACACCAAAGAGGCACTTTGTCACAAGTGACACCATAATCCTTTAAAGTTTGCCTCATCCATAAGAGTTGTGCACAACAACTACCGGCCGCCGCATACTCCGCTTCGGTGGACGAGAGAGACACACAACTTTGCTTTTTGGAAGACCAACTTACCAAAGAGCAACCAAGGAATTGGCACCCTCCGGAAGTGGACTTCCTATCCACTTTGTCTCCCGCCCAATCGGAAACCGAGTACCCTACAAGCTTGAGGTTTGATCCTCTTGGGTACCATAAGCCAAAGTTTGGGGTATGAGCCAAATATCGAAAGATTCGTTTGACCGCCACATAGTGACTTTCCTTAGGTGCGGCTTGAACCGTGCACAAATTCCCACACTCAACATGATGTCTGGTCTAGATGCACAAAGGTAAAGCAAGGATCCAATCATGGAACGATATACCTTTTGATCCACCACTTTATCATTGGGATCTAAGTCAAGTTGGCACTTGGTGGGCATTGGAGTGGAAGCCGGCTTGACGTCACTTAGCTTGAATCTCTTGAGCATGTCTTGAGTGTATTTGGATTTATTGATGAAGGTTCCTTCTCTTCTTTGCTTCACTTCGAACCCTAGAAAGAACTTCAACTCTCCAATGGAGGACATCTCGAACTTTGAGGTCATGAGAGCGGCAAATTCCTCATTGAAAGCTTTGTTAGGAGAACCAAAGATAATATCATCAACATATAATTGGCACACAAACAACTCCCCTTTGACCTTCTTAGTAAAAAGAGTGGGGTCGATTAGCCCAACTTCAAAACCACGGTCTTGTAACAACTCGGTAAGGTGGTCATACCACGCACGTGGGGCTTGTCTAAGGCCATAGACTGCCTTATTGAGTTGATACACATGATCGGGAAAGTAGGGATCCTCGAACCCGGGGGGTTGCTTGACGTAAACCAATTCATTAATGGGACCATTAAGAAAAGCACTCTTCACATCCATTTGTTGTAACTTAAAGTTATGATGAGAAGCATATGCAATCAACATGCGAATGGATTCAAGACGAGCAACGGGAGCAAAGGTTTCACCGTAGTCGATACCCTCGACTTGGGAGTAGCCTTGTGCTACCAAACGAGCCTTGTTGCGAATGATAATCCCATGGGAATCTTGCTTGTTCTTGAATATCCACTTGGTTCCAATGACATTGTGGTTCCCCGTTGGCCTTGGCACCAATCTCCACACTTTGTTGCGCTCGAAGTTGTTGAGTTCTTCGTGCATGGCATTGAGCCAATCCAGATCTTCTAGCGCCTCATAGACCTTGTGGGGTTCCACACAAGAGACAAACGCGTGATGCTCACAATAATTTGCTAATTGTCTACGAGTGCTTACCCCCTTTCTTAAGCTTCCAAGCACATTCGTCATGAGATGATCCTTGGTGGAGAGCTTGGAAGCAACCTTGGCGGCACGACGCTCTAATTCCTCCCCGGTGGTGAGTTGAGGAGCGGTTACTTGATCATCTTGAGCGCCGTCAAGAACTTGTTCTTGATCTTGAACTTGCTCGGGGGAGAGAACTTGACCTTGGGCATCACTTGGTGTGTCCACACCGTCTTGAGTATGATCTTGCCCTTGGTCTTGTTCATGAGGTTGAGGGCCTTCATTTTGTTCTTCGGAAGCGTGTGGGCCTTGGGTTGGTGATGGCTCCACTTGAGTGGAGCATTGTCCTTCTCCTTCGGCCACAAGGGGTTCCTCAATGGGTAGGATGAAACCAACACCCATTCTTCTTATGGCTTGAGGAGGAATTTCATCACCTACATCACAAGTGCCACTTTGCTCCACTTGCGAGCCGTTATTCTCATCAAACTCCATGTTACATGTCTCCTCAATAAGTCCCATGGATTTATTGAGGACACAGTAAGCATAAGAGTTTGTAGCATAACCAACAGATATGCCCTCATAAGCTCTAGCCTCAAATTTAGACAACCGAACACCTTTCTTGAGAATGAAACACTTACACCGGAATACCCGGAAGTACTTGAGGTTGGGCTTGTTACCGATGAGTATTTCATATGGAGTCTTGTTCAAGCCCTTGCGGAGGTAGAGCCGATTTGATGCATGACACGCGGTGTTGATGGCTTCGGCCCAAAAGTTGTACGGAGACTTGAAATCCGCCATCATGGTCCTTGCCGCATCCATCAACGTCTGGTTCTTCCTCTCCGCAACACCGTTTTGTTGAGGGGTGTAGGGTGCGGAATATTGATGCTTGATTCCCTCGTCACTAAGAAACTCATCCAAGGTGTAGTTCTTGAACTCGGTGCCGTTGTCACTTCTTATTGTCAAGATCTTTGCATTGTGTTGACGTTGTGCTTCATTTGCAAAGTCAATGACGGTTTGTTGGGTCTCGCTCTTCCTCTTGAAGAAATACACCCACGTGTACCTTGAGTAGTCATCCACAATCACCAAGCAATACTTCCTACCTCCAAGACTATCGAAGGATGGAGGCCCAAAGAGATCCATGTGAAGGAGCTCCAAAGGCCTCTTTGAATAAATGATAGTCGTGGGAGGGTGAGCCTTCTCATGTAGCTTTCCTTCGATACAGGCACTACAAGCATGATCTTTAGCAAAACTAACATTCGTTAGTCCACGAACATGGTCCCCCTTGAGGAGACTTTGCAAAGATCTCATATCGACATGGGCTAAACGGCGATGCCAAAGCCATCCCACATCAACTTTAGCCATTAGGCATGTCGCGGTCTTAGTGGGTCGCTCCGAAAAGTTAATCACATATAGACCGTTCTCGACATGCCCAACAAAGGCTACTTTAAGAGTCTTGCTCCACAAGAGGGCCACCGTATCGATATCAAAGAAAGTGGCAAAGCCCATGATAGCAAGTTGACGAACGGAAAGTAAATTGTATGCAAGGGACTCAACAAGCATGACCTTCTCGATCGTGAGATCATGAGAGATGACCACCTTGCCAAGTCCCAATACCTTAGAAGATGAGGCATCACCCCACTCGACATTGGTGGGCATAGATGGAACCTTGTGCACGTCCACCACCAAGTCCTTGCTTCCGGTCATATGATTTGTAGCTCCGCTATCGAGCAACCATGATCCTCCACCGGAAGCAAACACCTACAAGAGATCAATGTTTTAGGTACCCATTTTGTAATGGGTCCTTTGATGTTAGTAACAAGGGTTTTTGGAACCCAAATAGACCATTCAATGTATTCATGAAGAGAACCAACAAATTGGGCATAAACATGCCCATCACTAGCATGGCATAACACATAAGAAGGGTTAAAATCGCCGGCTTTGTTGAGAGGGATGGCATTGCCCTTCTTGACATTGTTCTTCTTCGTCTCCTCAAGGGCACTCTCTCCCTCCCTCACAAAGGTTTGCATGAGGGGAGGAGGTCGTTTGGTCTTGTCATTCTTCTTCTTGTTCTTGGAGTCGGGCACGTACCCAACCCCTTCCTTGGCCACACCTCCCTTTTGGTTGATCAAGAGATCGTTGAGGTTCTTATTGCCTTGTATGCAAGTCACAAGACCTCTCTCAGGTTGCTCCTTCAACTTCGCATTTTCCTCAACAAGATGTATATGCTCACAACACGGGTTAGTAGCATTTGCATTATCAATTAAAACCATATGAGGAAAAGTTGCTTTCTCCTTAGTTAGCTTCACTTGGAGTTGATCATGAGACTCCTTGAGACTAGCGTGAATACCCTTCAAGGCCTTGTGGGCCTTGTCAAGTATATCAAACTCCTCTTTGAGTCTAGCAAGATCAACCCCGAGTTTGGCCTTCTCGGAATTTAGCACACGAGAAACAATGAGGGCATGATCATAATCTTTCTTTAACTTAGCATGATCAACTTTGTGTGACTCCTCAAGAGCCAAACGAAGATCACGCTCTTCCTCAAGAGCATTGGAAAGATCCGAATTCTCATCGGCATAGTCACGACTATGCCCTTCCATCTTAGAGATGGTGTCTTCGTGAGCCTCGATCATGTCATTGGCCTCACCCAATTGTTCCAAGAGAGCAACAAAGTGCTTCTTGGATTTTCCCTTGAGTTTGCCCATAAAGGCCTCAAACTCGTTAGCCTCCACATTATCTCCCTCAAGTTCATTAATGCTATCCATTGGAGAAGGATGATTAATGATGGTAGTTTTGATGTTGGAGGTTACCTTGTTGGTGGCTTTAGCCATGAGGCACTTGGCGGTGATGCTCTCGTTGGGTGAGTCGAAGAGAGACACCCGTGACGTTGTTGCAATGGCAACGGAGGCCATGGAAACCGACTCATCATCTTCATCATCATCATCATCCTCATTGTACTCTTCTTGCACAACCAAAGCCTTGGGAGGAGTCTTCTTGGTGAAGTTGTTCTTGTTGGGGAATGACTTGGCCTTGTCCTTTCGGATGAGTTTGCCACCATTGTCTTCCCTCTTCTCATACGGGCATTCCGCAACGAAATGACTCACGTTGTCACAATTGTAGCAAGTCCTTACACGTTGCTTGCCCCTTGTGCCACTCGAGTTGTTTTTGCTAAAATTGGGCCTCGAGTTTTTCTTGCTCCAAAATTGCCTTGAAGCAAGTGCCATGTGTTCATGATATGCATACTTCGTATCTTCGGGGTTTCTCTCCTCTTCTTCATCTTCTTCTTCTTCCACGGTGAGCTTGGCCTTCAATGCAAGGTTAGGCTTCTTTGCCCGTTGAGAATGGAGCACCGCATTGTCGGCGGTCTTTTCCAAAATGTTCATGGCCACAAACTCATCCAACACTTCGCTTGAGGTCAAAGTGTGGAAGTCCAGTCTTTGACGAATGACGGAAGACATGGCCTTGTGGTAGGGCATCATTACCTTGAGGAATTTGCGCTTGATCCAATTGTCATCCGTGTCCTTGCTCCCGTGATCTCGTAGTGAGACCGCGAGTTTGGTTACTCTCCGATAAAGCTCACGAGGTTCTTCATCTTCCTTCATTGCAAACTCATCGGCCTCATCTTGTACCACTTCAAAGTTGGAGCGTTGAATGCTTGCGCTTCCCCGGTAGAGAGACACGACACAATGCCATGCATCTTTGGCCAAGGCAAAGGGACGAAGATGAGGTAGGTCTTCGGGTGGAATTGCATCTTGAATGATGAAGAGAGCATTCTCATTGAATTGATTGTCCGCGGCTTCTCGAGGAGTGAAGTTGCTTGGATCATGTGGATAGAAACTTTCTTCAATGATTCTCCAAAGGTTAGTGTTCACATGATTTAAATGACGTTTAAAGTGGTAAACCCAAGAATCAAAATCCTCATTTTTCACAATCTTAGGGGGAGGACCGGCATGATTCAAATGAGTGGAAGGAACCGGTCCACCATAAACAAGTGGTGGTTCCACATGGGCAAAGATGTCGGTGCCATTCTTGCCACTAGAAGAAGGAGCCTTTTCACTACTAGCTTCCCCCTTGTCGGGGATAGCATCCGACACCTTGATGGCGGGATCACCCACTTTCAACGGTGCGGTGGATAGTTTAAGCCCCTCAAGAAATTTAGTAAACATGCTTTCAACTTCGGTCGTCATGGAGGTTTTCAATGTCTCCAAGGCCACATTGAACTCCTCACGAGAGACCGAAGTTCCCCCATCGCCCATAGACGAGATAGGATTCACACCGGAGTGTTCCTCTGCACCGTCTACGGTATCAACCATACTCTTTGGACGGTAAAGTCCTTAATAAAGAGACGAGGCTCTGATACCAATTGAAAGGATCGATATGATTGACTAGAGGGGGGTGAATAGGCAACTAACAATTTTTAGCTTTTCTTTAGCAATTTGAACTTTGCATCAAAGTAGGTTGTCTAGATATGCAACTAGATGAGCAACCTATATGATGCAACACGAATAGGAACACAAGCAAGCAAGATATATGAAACAAATAAGCTACACAAGTAAAGGCACGAGATAACCAAGAGTGGAGACGGTGGAGACGAGGATGTGTTGCCGAAGTTCCTTCCATTTGAGAGGAAGTACGTCTCCGTTGGAGCGGTGTGGAGGCACAATGCTCCCCAAGAAGCCACTAGGGCCACCGTAATCTCCTCACACCCTCACACAATGCGAGATGCCGTGATTCCACTATTGGTGCCCTTGGAGGCGGCGACCGAACCTTTACAAACGAGGTTGGGGCAATCTCCACAACTCAATTGGAGGCTCCTAACGACACCACGAAGCTTCACCACAATGGACTATGGCTTCGCGGTGACCTCAACCGTCTAGGATGCTCAAACACCCAAGAGTAACAAGATCCGCAAGGGATTAGTAGGGGGGAATCAAATATCTCTTGGTGGAAGTGTAGATCGGGGCCTTCTCAACCACTCCCGAGCAAATCAACAAGTTTGGTTGGCTAGGGAGTGAGATCGGGCGAAAATGGAGCTTGGAGCAATAATGGAGCTTTAATGGTGGAAGAGGTGAGTCAACGGGGAAGAAGGAGACCCTTTATATAGTGTGTGGAAAAGATCCAACCGTTACCCACCAACCAGCCCGCGGCCAGCAGTACTACCGCGCCTGGCCAGCGGTACTACCGCAAGGCCGCACGGTACTACTGCTTGCAACCAAGCGGTACTACCGCACGGCAGTGCGGTACAACCGTACCATCCCACAGTACTGCCGCGACCCCAGCACAGAAACAGACGCAAGCTGGGGGCGGTACTTCCGCACACGCGGTACTATCGCGCCCCCCCCCATGCGGTACTACCGCAAGGCAAAAGTCCCAGCCGGGGGGAAGGGGAACTTCCGTGCCTACTTCCGCAAATAAACGGGAAGTAGCAAAAACCCGACACAGTAGTACTGCCGAGGGGCGGTACTACTGCCTGACCGCATAGCGCGGTACTACCGCGGCAGGTGCGGATGTAAAAAATTACATCTGCTCCTACTGCAAGGGGGCGGCACTAGCCTGGTGGGCAGCGGTAGTGCGGCTCCAGGGGAGCGGTACTACTGTGAGCACCAGCGGTACTACCGCGCCACCGCGCGGTACTATCGTGGATGCCTACGGTACTACCGTTGATCCAGGAGCGGTACTACCGCAACTACAACAACAGCCAGTCAAAGGAGGCAGGAAAAACGGAGGAAGCTCCAAGGAAGAAGGAGGGGATAAAAGGAGACGTGTACGTGATGATTCCACCCAAACCTTTCCAACGCGGACCCCCTCTTAATAGTACGGCTTTCCTACGACTCAAATCCACCAAAAAGAAACGTAGAAAAGACGCCGTCTTCGTCAGTCTTCAAGGGGCACCCAATCGTCTTGTGCCTAGCAAAGAAGTGTCTGGAAAACTCATGGCACACGATTAGTCCGCAAATGCGTTGTCATCAATCACCAAAACACTTAGGGATAAATATGTCCTTACAGGTGTGTGTAGAGTTGTATCAGTGGTCGATAGAACTTGAAGAAAGTATAAGTTCTACCTTTAGCTCCTCATTGGGTTCGACACTCTTATTTTTCAAAAAGGCTACAACTGACCCCCTACACTTGTGGGTTATCACATCACACCACCAAAAACGAGAGATTGTATTCGTAATTCCTTTGCAAAATTTCTTAAGAATTTTAATGACCGACATCGCATACGTTGGTAATGGGTCACCCTGACGAAGGCCTCGTGAAGGTGTGATGGTCTCCATTTCAACTGAACTGTATCTCACTCTAGATTCCACAGAAGACACACATACCAGTGGATATCCCAGCTTCAACAATATTGCTTCCAAGAAGACCCAATCAACACGGTCATAGGCTTTGCGCATATCCAATTTTACATCACATGATCCCTCCTTGCCTATTTTCTTCTGTTTAATTGCATGGAGACTTTCATAAGCTATTAAAACATTATCAGTGATGAGCCACCCTGGAACAAAGACACTTTGTGTGGGACTAATGATTTCTAGAAGCAAGGTTTTCAATCTTGCAGTAATCATCTTTGAGATAGTTTTATAGACCACATTACATAAGCTAATGGGTTTGAGCTATGAGAATTTTTCAGGTGTGTTCACCTTTGGGATCATCACAATTGTTGTGTCATTACATCCCGATGGCATAACCTATGAGTTAACTGTTGAAAGATCATGGATGTTGCCTAGAGGAGGGGTGAATATGCGCTTTAAAATAATTACGGTTTAGGCTTGAACAAATTTGGAATAAAACTAGCGTTTAATTTGTCAAGCACAAAACCTAAAACAACTAGGCACACCTATGTGCACCAACAACTTGTGCTAAGCAAGATAAACAACTAAGTGATAGCAAGATATATAACATGAATCACTATGTATATCACAAAGTAAAGTGGATAAGTAAAGGGCTCGGGTAAGAGATAACCGAGGTACACACAGAGGACGATGTATCTCGAAGTTCACACCCTTGCAGATGCGAATCTCCGTTTGGAGCGGTGTGGAGGCACAATGCTCCCCAAAACACCACTAGGTCCACTGTAATCTCCTCACGCCCTCGCACAATACAAGATGCCATGATTCCACTAAGGGACCCTTGAGGGCGGTTACTGAACTCGTACAATTGGAAACCCTTGGGGGCGGTCACCGGTACCCATACAAATTGCTCGAAGCAATCTCCACAACTTAACTGGAGACCCCGATGCTTGCTTGGAGCTTTACACCACAATGATTGAGCTCTACAACACCACCAACCGTCTAGAGCGCCCAAGCACCCAAGAGAAATAAGCTCTAAGGTACCAAGCACCCCAAGAGTAATAAGCTACTCAAACTTCACTTCCACGTATCACCATGAAGAACTCAAACGGATGCACCAAATGCAATGGCAAGGGCACATGAAGTGCCCAAGTCCTTCTCTCCCAAATCCCACCCCAACAACTAATGCTATGGAGGAAGATGAGAGGAAGAACATACGAGGAGAACACAAGAACTCCAAGATCCAGATCCAAGGGGTTTCCCTCACATAGGGGAGAAAGTGATTGGTGGAAATGTAGATCTAGATGTCCTCTCTCTTTTCCCTCAAGAACTAGCAAGAATCATTGGAGAAACTGAGAGACAGAAAGCTCAAAGAATGTCAACAATGGGGGCAAACACGAGCTCAAAGAATGAGGACCATTGGGGAAGAAAACCCCCTTAAATAGCCCCCTCCCAAATCCAACCGTTATGAGTACTGGACGCGGACAAGCGGTACTCCCGCTTGGGGGAGTGGTACTACTGCTTAGCAAGGTCAACGCAACCCAACGAGACAGAAACACTAGAGTGGTAGTTCTGCCAGAGAGGTACTACCGCTCTACCATCCCGCTCTACTACCGCTTAGAAGAGGTCTACAGCTTAAAGCAGTACTACCGCTCAAGCAGACTGGGCAACAAAAGCACAAAAATAAGCGGAAGTGGTTGCGGTGGAAGGAAGTGGAAGTACTGCGTAAGCGGTACTACCGCCCTACTACCGCTTAGAGCAGTACTACCGCTTAAAGCAGTACTACTGCCCAAGCAAAAAAGAATGAAGACCCAATACCGAAACAGCTATAACTTCTACAAACAAACTCTGGAATCAGCAAACTCAAGCTTGTTGAATAGACGACGACACATACTATCCAACAATGGTTGGTTATAATAGGAAGTGGTAGTAGAAAAATGCCAATGATATAGATATGTGAAACCTCTATGAGTGAAGAACGGACAAAAACTCCAACATCGAAAACAACATAGAAGATGCATATGAACTCCATTTTCAATGAACTTGAGCTTGTCATGAAGATGAACATAAGCTCAAAAACTCACACAGAGAAAAACCAGACAAGAACCAAGAGAGATGATGCAAGGATGCAATGGTTTGAGATCTCTACGGACGATATGATCAAGCTACTTACTTGAGAGTCCCCCTCCTTGATAGAATGACAATTGATCCTATAACCCGTTCTCCCAACTACTACCATGATACCTGTAAAATAGGAAATCTGTCAAGGGAAAACCTTTGTCTTGCACATAGTCCACTTGAGTTAGATGATGACGATCTTGACTTCCTCAAGTTGGGCCGCCTTTCTTGGTTGTGTTGGCTCGATGAAGACTAGTTGATTCTCCCCCATACTCCACTATGGGTGAGCCAATCTTCGGCACATCTCCCCATGTCCATTGTCACCACAATGGATGACAAGCTTCAAGCATGATCTCTTCGTGATGTTCCACTTGAACTTGCACACCGCAATCTTGATGACGATCACCACTTGATGTCATCCTCCATGGGTTGTATGAGATCTTCCTCTTGGCGCAAGTCCATGGAAACATACCTAACCCCACATAGAACTCTCAGCTAGACCATGGGTTAGTACACAAAGCGTAATGGACAATGCTTACCATACCATGGGATCACTTGATCCCTCTCGATACATCTTGTATGTTGTGTGTGTTGATCAACTTGATTCACTCTTTGACTTAGTCTTGATTAACCTTGTATCATGTCTTCTCTATGACCAATATTTGAATAATTCCTTGAATAGCACCTTGGTCATCACATAATCTTCTTGAAACTAACAAATTGACTTCAAGAAATGCCTATGGACAAACCCTTCAAATATAGCTCACGGCAACCATTAGTCCATAGGGATTGTCATCAACTACCAAAACCAAACATGGGGGCACCATGCTCTTTCAACTGCACTTAAAACCTCCATCACCAAATCATCACCTAGCATTGGCCAAAACCTTTTGTAAAAGACATCATGTAATCCATCCAGACCGAGGGCCTTGAAATCGCCAATTGAGAACAAAGCTTTCCTAACCTCCTCTGATGTGTAGGGAGCCATGAGTACGACATTCATGCCCTCGATAACTTGACATTGTACTCTGGACAAAATACTAAGATCAGTTGTTGGACCTGCAAAGTAAACAGTTTTGAGAAGTAATATGAAATAATGGTATTGAGATCCTCAACGCTTTCCTTCCAAACTCTTGTATGATCTAGTAGTTTTTTCATGTTGTTCCTCTTCTTACGTGCCGAAGCTGCTCTATGAAATAAAGTTGTATGTTGGTCACCATGCAACAGCCAATTTGCATGCCCACGTTGGAGCCATATGAGCTCTTCTTGGTCCAGCAAGTTGTCGACCAGAACCTAAATATCTTTCACTTTTTGCCGCACCTCACTTATGCTCGGGCGGCTCGGGCCCCTTCTAAGTTTCTCCAGGTCTTTCTTAAGTTTATTTATTCTCTTATTGGGGCTCTTGAGAGTCTTCCGATCCCACTCATGCAAGTCACTGAGTACTGATTTGGCCAGGTCCGAGAGAGAGGGTCCCAGCCCCGCCAGTTTAGCTTGTTCCCAAGTTGAATTAACAATCTCGCTCATTGTCCCTTCATTTAACCGGCGGGCTTCAGACATATGTTTACGGTTCTGCTGCTACGCCATCATCGGCTTGTAGTATTCAGTGTCAAGAAGAATGGGCATGTGATCTAAATGAATGTGATGCTCATGCATCAATGCCGCATAAGGGAATTTGTCTGCCCACAACTCGTTACAAAGAGCTCTGTCAAGCCGCTCTCTAATGGCCCCTCGGCTCCATGTAAAAGTGTCACCTATCACCATAGCCTCTTGCATACCACAGTCCTCGATGCAATCTCTAAAATCTCGCATGTGGTATTGTCTCCTTCTTTTTCACTCATGGGGTTGGTTTCGTTGATGCCGCCAAGGACCATCCATGACCCGACATTATTCACAATTTCGCATGAACATCACGCAGATACGTCCACGAGAGGTGCTTCCTCTCCCAACTTGGTTCTCCATAGAACCCTAAGTCTCCAAGCCGGATTAATCCCATCCATCACTATGCCATCAATAAATTAAACGGGGAATTTTCTTACTACTATGGATCCGGAACTAGTTTTCAGCTGCAATGAAGGCTTTGCTTTTATTTTTGTGGGTCGCATGTGCTGGGAGTGCTAACCTAGACCGGCCCAACATGTTGTGGACCGTGTCCAGATAGGATTTACTGTTTCGTTGCAAGGAATCGAGCCCAGAGATCCCACTAGCAGTAGGGCCCATTAGTTAGTCTAGCCGAGAAACTACAAGAAGATACACTCGCTAATCTGTAATAATCAGTGCGTTCATTCATAACTGATCGGAAGTAGGAAAAAAATGCACCATCTGGACCCTCTTCACCGACGATTCCACAGGGATATACTCCTCGTGGAACTAGAGTACTTATAGATTTCTTTTTGTTTCTTTCTTATAGTATTTTCTTACTGTCGCCCCCCTGTAGCGGCCGAGCTGTGCAAGCAGTACTGCAGGCGAAGCACATGCCTCTGGTCAGAGCACTTAATTCAGCCCTTCCGCGCATAAACAAATCAATCAGCCGAGCCGAGCCGCGCCGTCGTGGATCGATGGTGGTGGGGTTAGCGAGCGGCCAGTCAAGCAATCTCCGCTGATCACTAGCGGCAAGCACTGTGCTTTCAGCAAAGCCATGATTGAATAATGGCTTCAGAAGCGGGCCGGTATACAAAAGCCGCGCGCATGTTGTGGCGCGGGAAGTGGCGCCGGTGTCGAGTCGACGACGACGGGACTACAAGCCGCATGTGGCCGGACCGCGGGGAAACACCTCCTCCGGCCCTTAATGCACGGTCTCGGGGACGACGGTGACATAAAGCGACCGGCCGGGCGATCGATTTTCGGGGAGAAAAATAATGGCCTCATCCCGTTTCCGCCGAGCAAAGGGGTGGAAATCTCCTGCATTTTAGTACCCTAAACCCGCATGTCAAGTCGTACATCGTTTATTGTCGCATGCAACTTGCCTGCTCGATTTCTGGATCTTAATTTGGACCTGGAAACGTCGGTTACTACTACGTGATGGATGCCTTCTTGATCTAGATCGGGGTAACCGACGATTACATTGCTGCTTATAATGGTTTTGCGGCAAACCAGCGGCTAGGGGAACCTAGGCTAGATCCCATCGACGTGTCCTCACTCAAGTGTTGCTATAGGTCGACGTTCACCCTAAAAATAGCTATGGAGTGAAAGTGCATAGGGACGACCGGCTGCTAGGGTAGGAGTGAGCTCACCAGTGTAGACCCCGTTTTAAACAAAAGAGAAAATGCGCTGAATACCACTATAGCTAGGACTGCCGTTTCCTCAAAAACGCTAGGACTGCAATCATGCACAAATTTTCTTATATGCTCCATTGGGACATCCAAAATTGGTTTCTGAATTTTTCATTACAAATCAGGTGCCTGACGTAGCAATCATATACTTTTTTTAGCAAAAATATTAACCATCTTATAAACTTGAGACATAGGAAAATGAACCCTTTGAAATTTACATGGTCAATCGAACAGTCTTACAGAACATATAAAAAAGCAGCCTTATAGAAAATTAGTGACGGAAAAAAACTCCAAATTTTGGTAAGGATCCTACGAGGCAAAGAAGCGCGACAATCGCCGGAATACCTAGCTACAAAACACCACCTAATGGAGAAAGTCCACTTTCTCCTCCTAAACTATTGCCTTCACTCTTTCCCCGTAAAACTTCTTGTTGGCTAATTTAATCCAACCTATTGTATCTGGAGCATTGTACCCTCTCACTGGTTTGTAAGGACAGATTCGCCCTATACTCTTTAAAATAATATATCAAAATAAAGTTCATACATATAGCTTGTGCGATGGAATATACAAATAAAAAATTGTTTAAAAATCGTAACCAACGTAAGGAATGCCAAAAAGGTTACGCGATTTACTTTCACTATGCCAAAAAGGTTGCACGATTTATTTTCACTATGCTAAAAAGGAAGATCTTTATCGGTCAAACCGCATAACAACATACATTGTTTCCTTTGTCATCGATATGTTACTTGCCCGAGATTCGATCGTCAGTATCATCATACCTAGTTCAATCTCGTCACCGGCAAGTCTCTTTACTTGTTCCGTAATGCATCATCCCGTAACTAACTCATTAGTCACATTGCTTGCAAGGCTCATAGTGATGTGCATTACCGAGAGGGCCCAGAGATACCTCTCCGACAATCGGAGTGACAAATCCTAATCTCGATCTATGCCAACTCAAAAAACACCATCGAAGACACCTGTAGATCACCTTTATAATCACCCAGTTATGTTGTGACGTTTGATAGCACACTAAGTGTTCCTCCGGTATTCAGGAGTTGCATAATCTCATAATCATAGGAACATGTATAAATTATGCAGAAAGCAATAGCAATAAATTAAACGATCATAGTGCTAAGCTAACGGATGGGTCTAGTCCATCACATCATCCTCTAATGAAGTGATCCCGTTCATCAAATGACAACACATGTCTATGGCTAAGAAACTTAACCATCTTTGATTAACGAGCTAGTCTAGTAGAGGCATACTAAGGACACTTTATTCGTCTATGTATTCACACATGTACTAAGTTTTCGGTTAATACAATTCTAGCATGAATAATAAACATTTATCATGATATAAGGAAATATAAATAACAACTTTATTATTGCCTCTAGGGCATATTTTCTTCAAGAACCCTTTCTTTGCTTGATCCATTTTGAACTTTTTCAAAACTTTATCAAGGTATGTGCTTTGTGAAAGTCCAATTAAGCGTCTTGATCTATCTCTATAGATCTTGATGCCCAATATATAAGCAGCTTCACCGAGGTCTTTCATTGAAAAATTCTTATTCAAGTATCCTTTTACGCTATTCGGAAATTCAGTATCATTTCCAATCAATAATATGTCATCCACATATAATATCAGAAATGCTACAGAGCTTCCACTCACTTTCTTGTAAATACAGACTTCTCCAAAAGTTTGTATAAAACCATAGGCTTTGATCACACTATCAAAGCGTATATTCCAACTCCGAGATGCTTGCACCAGTCCATAAATGGATCGCTGGAGCTTACACACTTTGTTAGCACCTTTTGGATTGACAAAACCTTCTGATTGCATCATATACAATTCTTCTTTAAGATATCCATTAAGGAATGCGGTTTTGACATCCATTTGCCAAATTTTATAATCATAAAATGCGGCAATTGCTAACATGATTCGGACGGACTTAAGCATCATCGCGGGTGAGAAGGTGTCATCATAGTCAACTCCTTGAACTTGTCGAAAACATTTCGCAACAAGTCGAGCTTTGTAGACAGTAACATTACCGTCAGTGTCAGTCTTCTTCTTGAAGATCCATTATTCTCTATGGCTTGCCGATCATCGGCCAAGTCAACCAAAGTCCACACTTTGTTCTCATACATGGATCCCATCTCAGATTTCATGGCCTCAAGCCATTTTGCGGAATCTGGGCTCATCGTCGCTTCCTCATAGTTCGAAGGTTCGTCATGGTCAAGTAACATGACTTCGAGAACAAGATTATCGTACCACTCCGGTGCGGATCTTACTCTGGCTGACCTATGAGGTTTGATAGTAAGTTGATCAGAAGTTTCATGATCATCATCATTAGCTTCCTCACTAATTGGTGTAGGAATCACTGGAACTGATTTCTGTGATGAACTACTTTCCAATAAGGGAGTAGGTACAGTTACCTCATCAAGTTCTAGTTTTCTCCCACTCACTTCTTTCGAGAGAAACTCATTCTCTAGAAAGGATCCATTCTTAGCAATGAATATCTTGCCTTCGGATCTGTGATAGAAGGTGTACCCAACAGTCTCCTTTGGGTATCCTATGAAGACACATTTCTTCGGTTTGGGTTTGAGCTTATCAGGTTGAAGCTTTTTGATATAAGCATCGCAACTCCAAACTTTAAGAAACGACAACTTGGGTTTCTTGCCAAACCACGGTTCACATGGTGTCGTCTCAACGGATTTTGATGATGCCCTATTTAACGTGAATGCAGCCGTATCTAAAGCATAACCCCAAAACGATAGCGGTAAATTAGTAAGTGACATCATAGATTGCACCATATCTAATAAAGTGCGGTTACGACGTTCGGACACACCATTACGTTGTGGTTTTCCAGGTGGCGTGAGTTGCGAAACTATTCCGCATTGTTTCAAATGAAGACCAAACTCATAACTCAAATATTCACCTCCACGATCAGATTGTAGAAACTTAATTTTCTTGTTACGATGATTTTCCACTTCACTTTGAAATCCTTTGAACTTTTCAAATGTTTCAGACTTACGTTTCATCAAGTAGACATACCCATATCTGCCCAAATCATCTGTGAAGGTCAGAAAATAACGATACCCGCCACGAGCATCAATACTCATCGGACCGCATACATCAGTATGTATTATTTCCAATAAGTCTGTTGCTCGTTCCATTGTTCCGGAGAATGGAGTCTTAGTCATCTTACCCATGAGGCATGGTTCGCAAGCATCAAGTGATTCATAATCAAGTGATTCGAAAAGCCCATCAGCATGGAGTTTCTTCATGTGTTTTACATCAATATGACGTAAACGGCAGTGCCACAAATAAGTTACACTATCATTATTAAACTTATATCTTTTGGCTTCAATACTATGAATATTTGTATCATTACTATCAAGATTTAGTAAAAATAGACCACTCATCAAGGGTGCATGACCATAAAAGATATTATTCATATAAATAGAACAACCGTTATTCTCTGGTTTAAATGAATAACCGTCTCGCATCAAACAAGATCCAGATATAATGTTCATGCTTAAAGCTGGCACCAAATAACAATTATTCAGATCTAAAACTAATCCCAAAGGTAGATGTAGAGGTAGCGTGCCGACGGCGATCACATCGACTTTGGAACCATTTTCCACGCACATCGTCACCTCGTCCTTAGCCAATCTTCGCTTAATCCGTAGCCCCTGTTTCGAGTTGCAAATATTAGCAACATAACCAGTATCAAATACCCAGGCGCTACTGCGAGCATTAGTAAGGTACACATCAATAACATGTATATCAAATATACCTTTCACTTTGCCATCCTTCTTATCCACCAAATACTTGGGGCAGTTCTGCTTCTAGTGACCAGTCCCTTTACAATAGAAGCACTCGGTCTTAGGCTTAGGTCCAGACTTGGGCTTCTTCACTTGAGCAGCAACTTGCTTGTCATTTTTTTAAGTTTCCCTTCTTCCCTTTGCCCTTCTTCTTGAAACTAGTGGTCATGTTGACCATCAACACTTGATGCTCCTTCTTGATTTCTACCTCCACAGCTTTTAGCATCGCGAAGAGCTCGGAAATTGTCTTATCCATCCCTTGTATATTATAGTTCATCGCGAAGCTTTTGTAGCTTGGTGGCAATGATTGAAGAACTTTGTCAATGACACTATCATCGGGAAGATTAACTCCCAGTTGAGTCAAGTGGTTGTGGTACCCAGACATTCTGAATATATGTTCACTGACAGAACTATTCTCCTCCATCTTGCAGTTGTAGAACTTATTGGAGACTTCATATCTCTCAATCTGGGCATTTGCTTGAAATATTAACTTCAACTCCTGGAACATCTCATATGCTCCATGACGTTTAAAACGTCGTTGAAGTCCCGATTCTAAGCCGTAAAGCATGGCACACTGAACTATCAAGTAGTCATCAGCTTTGCTCTGCCAGACGTTCATAACATCTGGTGTTGCTCCTGCAACGGGTTTTGCACCAACCGGTGCTTCCAAGACGTAATTTTTCTATGCAGCAATGACACTACAAAAAAAATACACTTCCGTGACGATACATGTTTGTCACAGTAGGTCGTGTTTTCTGTCATGCATGTACATCCATGACAAATTTATAACAAAATCAAGATAGTCATACCTGTGCTGTCGTAGAAGTGTTCCATGACATTGCTAAAATTATCATCACGAAAGTGTCCAAGATTATCGTCCACTTCCATGACGATAAATCGCGCGTCACAGAAGTGCTTTCGCCAAGGGTGACCGACACGTGGCATCCACCGTAACGGAACGTCGTTAAGCTATCGGGTCAGATTTTGGATCCGATAACCCGTTAACAGCCACGACCAATGCCGATTTTCCACGTGTAAAATTCTCATTGGCTGACGGATCCACGTGTCAGCTCCGCGTTGGCATAGGTGTCACTCATCCAATGGTCGAGATGGGCCTATGATATGTTGACACGTGGACCGGCCCAAAAGTGGCCCACAAAGATTAAAGGGCCGGCCCAACAGAAGGCCCATAAGATTTAACGGACCATAATGGGCCGGCCCAGCTAAAGGCCCACACGATTTTGCAGACCATAATGGGCTGGCCCAGCTAAAGGCCCACAAGATTTTGCGGACCACAATGGGCCGGCCCAGCTAAAGGCCCACAAGATTCTGCCGACCATAATGGGCCGGCCCAGCTAAAGGCCCAACATTCTCTGTCAAATCGGCCCATCAACGGCCTGTCTTAAACTTGTCATCAACGCGTCCCATGGTCACTTCTGGCCCGTTCACAGTCCGCTAAGTAATAGGGCCGAATTATGGCCCGGTGTATTTCTGGCCTGTTAAAGGTCCGGCTTCATTTGGGCCCATTTACAGGCCATCAAAACTTCCGGCCCATAAACGACCGTGAAGGATTTGGGTCATATTCGGCCATGTCTGACATTCGGCCTGTTAGAGGCCCACTATAGCTTTGGGTCACTTTCGGCCTGTTGTCATTTTCGGCCTGTTAACACCGGACGTAAACCATGGGCCATATGTGGCCCAACGTCATATCGGGCCCATTAACGGCCCATATAAAAATGACGATAATCTAGCCCGACCGAAGTTCCGGCCTGTTAAAGGCCCGTGTATTAGGTCGGCGCATTTACGTCCCGTCCGAATTTCGGCCTGTTAAAGTCCAGTGGGTTATTTGGCACAATCAGGGCCCAATCTCACTTTCAGTCTATTAAAGGCCCATGTATTTTATGGGCTCGAGATATTTACACCTGTAAACGGCCTATTTTTACTGAGGGCCCAAATTATGTTTAGGCCTGTTAAAGGCCCACTATGGGCACAAGCCTACTAGAAAAATATGAAAGCTTATGCTGATTTAGGCCCAGATATTTTTAGTGGGCTACATGCCAATTTCGGCCCGTAATCGTTTTTAGCCCAATTGGAATGGGCCCGACGAATGTTGGTATGTTGGGCTCCTACGAAGCTTCCGGCCGAATACATTACTAAGGTAAACCTACACTATACAAAAATAGCGTCATAATTACTGCAGCCTGAGGCAGCATCATAAATGTTGTATCACAACAAAATAAATTCCAACCATACAACAAAAGGCATGTTGGCATAATGTTTATAGTCCTTCCAGATAAAAGCACCATCAAATGTATAGAAGCACAGATCATTTGACCTGAGTGCTAATGTTTCAGGCTGTAGAATCTGATGGAGCAGCACAATCTCCACCTTTTTCCGCCATTGCTCTTGAACAACGAAGCGAATGTCTGTCTGGTTTCAAAACCATTCATATCTTGACGACATTTCTCAACCACTATTCTTGTTTCCGAAACAACGTCCATTAGGGATTGGACTTGTGTCTTGAGCACAGATATATCACTCTGTCTAGCAGGAAGATTTTGTTCAGTAGGCGATTTGGATGAGGTTACCTTGACAACCAACCCAGAATTACGCAGGAAGCTGCTTTTTGCACTGTTAGTGGAGAGATACTGACGCACTGCAGTAAGAGGTGACATTGTGCCTGTAGTAGCCTCGTCACCTTCAGGTGGTTGTGGCTGTTCAATTATTTGTTCCATAGCTTCCTGAAAGTTTGAACTTGTAGATTAGTGTACCAGCTAAGTTACTAATGAGATAAAAACAAACAAAGTAGGTTAAATGTTTATACATAACTTATTTTGCTGAACTACTGTAATACATTAGCATGTATTGTAGTGCCAACTACATAATAAAATCACTTTCGGAACATATGTCCATGTAGCATGCCTACTGTATTGTCTATTTCCTCACATTAGTTGACATCTAAGGATAAAGAGACATGGTTTAAAGTAGGATGAACATAGTGTGACATCATTCATATCATGGGCAAACAGATATAAAACAAACAGGCTATTTTATCATTGTGTGCGCATGTGAACATAACAACTAGATTACAGATCAAGACCAAAAGAATATCCTTCATCTCTTTTAAACCATGTAAGGTGAAATGATACATTAAGACAACTGTGAATAAAAGTGAACAGGGTAACTGACATTGGTTGCAAACCAAGTAGTTAAATGAACACATCACAGTACCAATCAGTTCAAGGCAGGAGGAGTAAGGACTTACAACAGCGGCTTGAACTGGTGTGCTCATGCCCTTGATCTTGCTGGTGTGGCAATCCTTGAAGATTTGCATTGCATTCGGTTCAGGTTCTTTTTGGTCCGCACGGGATTTCCTCTGTATTTGGAACAAGTCAATATAGATACGATAATATGGCACAAAAAAGAAGGAAGTAGCAGCTATTTACAAGAGCCTCGCAGTGTGCAATATAGCTACGAGATCCTGTGGTCTGTTGGAATTTCAATTTAGAATGGTTGGTTTTGTTCTTCAAATAGTTAGCCTAGAAGAAGATACACTTGTAAGGCACATACATAAATACAAGTTCAATATGTGGTCTGATCAAATACATATAGCCTACCTGATACTTTGGATCAGACCAGTGTTTAACGAGGGCTGTCGAGTCTTCATCTGTAATATATTCCACTGGAGATGTTTGGGAGATTTCATTGTTAGCCTTGCCTTCAAAGTGAGATTTTCTAAGGTGGTACCGATACTGTCGCAGAGCAGACTGAAAAACATGAGTGCATGCTTGTCTAGTTGCATCATCTTTCAGATCCAACTTGAACCTCATCTGTTGAAAAAAGAATGTGAGTCTTATTAGGAGGAAGCTAGAAAGTATGGGACAGAGCAAGACAATATTACTAATTGCGATGAATAACATTACTTACGGATAAATGGTCAAGGAAGGTGTTAAACTGGGTATTGTGTTTCTCATTCCTGTACTAGATCCACGTTGGGAGGATACGTGCATGACACCTAACGGCAACGGCTGCCTCTGATACTAACTTGGCTGACTCTGTAACATCACGTGGCCTTTTTAAACCTGCCTCAAAATGGATCTCCATTCTTCCTCCTTTAGATTTTGTTAATCTGTCAAGCATTATCCCTGATGTCTATTTCCGCTTGCGCCGTGGTGCTAGTTCAACAACGAATATGGAAAGTGTTAGTGTACATCAAACTGCGAGAGTACATATAAAGGAGCATGCAACTGCAACTTGACTCGGTCAGGTACCATCTTGGTGTTGATGCTCATGAGGTTCATCTGATCTTGCCAAGTCCTGTTGTGTCAGCAATGCTTTGGAAGTAGTGTTAGGTGTGAAGGCAGCTTGGGAACTGGCCAGTTCCGGAGCAAACGAACGAGTAACTGGTTGAGATGCTGGTACAGTTGAAGCGGATGCTGCAGCTGGTGGAGCAGGTGATACTGTGTTTGTAGATTTAGCCGGTGGACTTGGACCTTCTACTGCACTATAAGTACCAGCAGAATCTCAATGGCAGAACCTTTTCCGTTTCACCCGACGAGTAACAGCACTCCCTACTATATTATTTTCCTTGCTCTTTTTTGACTTTGCCATGTCAAGCTATACCCACAACACAAAAGAATAAAATCACTCTTCAGAACTCATTGATGCATGATACAGACAAGCAATACTTTGATGTAAGACAACCGTATGAGGATGGAATATGTAAGAAAAACAAGATGGCATGACATATTCACAGCTACGATGTGCAAACTAAGCAGAAGGATTTTCAAGAAAATAGAAGTAATGCAAGCTAGACACCATATGAAAGATGCAACCAATATTACTCTACCAAGTTAAAAGTGTCTTGTCATAAGTGGAAATTCGAAAAATTAGAAGCAGTACAACATAGAAATCAATGCAAGATGCAACCACTATCAAACTGCCATGTTAAAAGCGTCCAATCATGAGTGACTGATGCGGGATACACAACAGTAGTACTTTGATGTAAGAACATGGTATGATAGATAGATGTAGTGTATTCTAGACACAGAAAGCCATGTCATATGTACATGTATAACATATAAACTCAGCAGGTGCAATTTAATCAAAATAGAAGAAATACAGGCTAGACAACATATGCAACATGAAACCAATTATCACATTGTCAACTTAGAGCAAGCACCTGCGATGGTGGAGTACGGGAGATGAACTTATCATGTAGACTTGGGACTTCAACTTCATTAGCAGTAGCAGTGGAAAATCTAGAGTCTTTGTTTGCGTCGGTGTGGAGGACCACCAACATCCCCTAACTTACTCTTTTCCTTCCTATTTTCTGATATTTCCTTATGAAGTCAAAACCACAAGAAGATGAATAAAATTAGCTCTGCATAACTGGTTGATGCATGATACAAACGAACACTACTTTGATGTAAGGCAAGCGCGGGATAGGAGGATGGAATATATACAAAAAAAGACAATGTTTCATATTCACACGTACGATAGGAGGATGGAATATGTATGAAAAAACAGTAAGCGGAAGGCATTTCAACAAAATTAGAAGAAATGAAAGCTAGGCACCATATGAACATGCAACCAATATCACTCTATCAGGTACAAAGTGTCTCGTCGTAAGTGCCATTTCAAGAAATTAGAAGCAGTACAAGCTAGAAGACAATGCAAGATGCAACCTACATCACAGTCCCCAGTTAAATGTGTCTTATGGGTAAGTGATCGTTGCAGGTATAAGTTGTAAGCTACGCAGATGCAATTCAACATAATCAGAAGCAATACAAACTACACATCATACGGAAAATGCAACCACGTATAATAGTTCCAAGTAAGAGCAAGCACATGTGATGGTGGAGTAGGGGAGATGTGCTCATCATGTACACGTATGTTCTAGAAACAGGAACACGTGTTATATTCACAGGCATTATGTGTAAAGTAAGCAGATGCAGTTCAAGTTAGAAGCAATACAAGCTAGACATCATACGCAACATGCAACCACATATAATAGTGTCAAGTTAGAGCAAGCACCTGTGATGGTGGAGTAGGGGAGATGTGCTCATCATCTACACAGCTACATTGACTGTCCAGCCTTGTGTTGTCTTGCGAATCTTGTTGGGAGGATGGCGGAGTAGAATCTGTAGAGACCCCCTATTTGAGTTGCTCTGAAGGACCACCATCATCCCCTGCCGGACTAATTTCCTTCAGCTGTAATGATTTTGCATTGTGAAGTCAAACCGATAAGAAAAAGGAATAAAATTCGCTCTTTAGAACTCATTCATGCATGATACTGACGAACACTACTCGGATGAAAGGCAAACACATGATGCGAGGATGGAATATGTATGAAAAACAGGATGGTGTCACATATTCACACCTATGATGTGGTAACTAAGCAGAAGACATTTCAAGAAATTAGAAGCACTGCAAGCTAGACACCATATGAAAAATGCAACCAATATCACTCTGCCAAGTTCAAACTGTATGGCGTTTCAACAAATTAGAAGCAGCACATGCTAGAAATCATATGCAAGACACAACCAATATCACAGTGGCGACTTAAAGGTGCCTTATCATAAGATATAGTATGTACCAAAAATAGGAAAGCGTGTCATATTCACATGTATCATGTGTAAGCTAAGCAGATGCGGTTTACACTAATTAGGAGCAATTCGAGCTAGACACCATGTGCAACATGCAACCAGATATCACACTGCCAAGTTAGAGAAAGCACCTTGGATGGTGGAGTAGGGGAGCGGAGACTTGGACCTTGTAATGCACTATTAGTACAAGGAGAATTGGTACAGATGCTCCGTTTACATTGCTGCAAAGGACCACCATCATCATCTTCCTTACTCTTTTCCTTCCTCTTTCTTGATTTTGCCTTGCCAAGTCAAACCCACAAGAAAAAGGAATAAAATTTGCTCTTCAGAACTCATTGATGCATGATACCAACGAACACTACTTTCATGTAAGACGAACACTACATATCACACTGCCAAGTAAGAGCAAGCACCTGCGATGGTGGTGTGGGGGAATTGCGGTGATCAACTAGAGAGCTACGTTGACTATCTTCATTTAGCCTTGTTGTTTCTTGAGAATCATGTGGGGAGGATGACACTTCACTCTTTAAACGTGTATGGCGTCTCACAGAAACCCACCCAGGTGACTGTCTCATCATAAGTGATTGACGAGGGATACAAAAGAGCATTAGTTTGATGTACGAACATGGTTAATAGACATATGTAGTATGTATCAAAAACAAGAAGGCATGTCATTATCAAAGGTATAATGTGTAAAGTAAGCAGATGCAATTTAACCAAATTGGAAGCAATACAAGCTAGACACCATATGCAACATGCAACCACATTTGACAGCGTGAAGTTAAAGCAAGCACCTGGGATGGTTGTGTGTGGCAATTGAGATCATCACTGCAGAGCTACGTTTATTGTCTCCAACTGCTGACACTTCACCCGTTAGAGCGCTGGAATGCTTAGTGCTTATCTTCGAATTACACTGGAGCAACTTCTGTCTTTTCTTTTCTGCATTCATCAACACTGTGTCAGAGTCTGAAATACCCATGCATAAAAAACAATAGTGTGAGTATGGGTGAAGTGTGTGCACAATTAGTACAGTGTAAAGGTAGAAGATAGCGGGTCGGTGAGAAATAAATGATGGGAGACATATGATAGCTCTACAACATGCATGGCACACTAAATTACTACAGGATTCTATGAAAATAACAGTCGATTGAAAGCAAATAGGTCAGTCCATTTTTTCTGCACCGTTCGATGTACAAAGAACGGGCAGATCGCCTTCATCTACCTCCAGCGAGTCAGTGTTGACGATCTTCCTCAAAATGCCAGCGACCACCGGCCCAGTATTCCTCCCGTGCCTGAGCCCTCCCCTCGACCTCACCGCACCGCCATTCTTGGCATCCGCCCGGCCATCCATTCAAGCCCCGCCGACCTCCAAATCGGGCGCAAGCGGCTCCTGCGCCCCACACCCTATGATAGACACCGATGCGCCACTTCCCCGGGGAACAGACGGACTAGGTGCTCTGCGCGCCTAAGCGGGTGTTGCTTCTTTTAATTGCGGTTCGACTGACCCTGAATTGAAATCCAGGCGGGATACTGACCTCTAGCAAAGGTGAAATAGTTAAAGGGACGAAACCTTGTGCATTTAGTATCACGAAGAAGATGCAGTAAGAAGCGCTCAACTAGTTTCTTTCGTGGGATGAATACGGTGTGAGCGGAGACGTAAGATTTGCATGAGTAAGGGAAGAGGAGTACCTCTTTCTGCTGGCGGTGCTGTGTCCTCCTTCTGTTTTTCTGACGATCTTCTTGTTGTTCGCCGGAAACCAGAAGTTGTGGAGGACGGTGCAGCCTTGGACGAACCCATGGCCAAGTTGTTGAGTGTGGTGCGGTGGCCATCTGTCGGCGGCGGGGAAGCAGATCCGAGGTAGCGAACGACGGCGTAGCGGGAACAGCTCCGGTGCGGTGGACGGTTGCGACAGTGGAGCCGCAGCAGTGAGGCGCAGGACGGCGTGGTCGGAGTGGTTCTGGTACGGCGCACGTCGGCGTCGGCGTCGTGGAGGCAGCTCTGCCTCGTCTTCAGCTGCTAAGTCCTTGAGGGTGTTGCGGTTGCGGTTGCGTTGGACGACGACGTCGGGGTACCGGCTCCGGCGTGATGGAGGAGGGCGGCGGTGGATTGGCCGCTATTGGGTGGAAGACGGAGGAGGCTGGGGTTTCGCGGCTGGTGGAGAGGGCGTTTTCACGCCCACAGAGTATGAATCGGGAAATGGAGGGAGGGCGGGAACTAAGGGGGAACAATGTTTCGGTTTGAGACGCGCTTGTTTGAAATTTGGGGAAAGTTACAAACTTTCCCCCCATCTAAAATTTCGGACATATTGCGGGTTGGGGGTAGGACAGTCATGTCAGGTGTCCCAAATGCGGGCGGGACAGATTTCAGCCGAGCGCATGGGTAGGCGCCCATGGCATATGAATGCTTCTCTGGCGTCTTGGTGAAGTTACAAACCTACCCCGGTTTAGACCTTTGGACATCGGGCCGATAGGCTACACGGGCCAGAGTCAGGACTGTAATTTCCTACCACCAAAACATTAGTCTCGTGCGGTTTCGGGTGACCAGAGGCCTATTTGGCACTTCGTTCAATATTTGGGAGCAGAAGCATTAATGTTTTCGGTTCTCTTGAATTGAACTTTCAGGATTTGTCAAACTTCACAAATCTTTACTCTTGAAAATCCTAAAGCTATGATTATTTTGGAATGGAGGGGGTACATTTGAATATACATTGTACACAAGTATATATTAAAAAAATATGCAACTTACCTCAGTTCATGCATGGTTCCAGGTATAATCTCCTTGGTTGCAAAAAAAGTTAGATATGCGTATGAATATATATATATATAGCATGTTCAAACTCACAACAAAGATTGGTGCCCCCTTTTACATCTGATTTACAAATGCCATTATCTCGGGTTCAAATAGATGAATGCACTTCCTATGAATTTGAATCTTCGAAACCCCCTTTATATTGAATTCGACATGTATTCTATTTCGTAGCTAGCAATTTGGAATGTATCCATGCAAGTGACAAATGTATAAAGTGCTTCACACTAACAACATGGAGTGCACTAATTAATGTTTATATATGAATTGCAAAAGCATCCATTGCCTGTATTTCAAACCTCTCTCACTCTATGGATCGATAATATGAAATAAACACATGCACATGCTAGAATTCAATTGCAGTTGAAGAAAGAGCCTACTCCTGGTACTGTATATTAGTGATAGGGGTGTGTACAAAGTACACGTGAATACCAGGCATTGTGCGTGTGTGTATACTATCGACGAACTAGCCCCCAAGCTTGTATAACATACTAAGGGCCTAGGGTTACAAATCATATATAGTTGGCTTATCACCAGTGGGGATGGAGTCCTCCGCGACTCTGGTAGCTTCGTGTTGTACGCCGAGTCCTCCACATGGGTCTTCGTATAACACGTCTCGGTCCAACCTATATGTGGCGCGGGATGGAACCGACCCATGAGTCTTCATGTTGACCCACCACAACTAGAAATGATGTGCCCACCACACCACACACGCAATCGGCCACTAAGAAAATAAGCATATACAATAGTACAACGGTATCTAGCTCACGATACGTCTCCATATTTTGTTGATGACACTGACGGACTTTGCATTTTATGTGTGCTCCGTATTTTGTTGACGACACTTACGGTCATTGTATTTGAAGCGAAAGCACGATATGGTCACTGTACTTTAGAATAAGCTCATCACGGTCACCACATACATTTTGTCGTGCTAACCAACATGTGGTTGGATGGTTAGAGGACAGTGGTTTCTCGAGCCCACCAAGGTTAAAGTCCCGGTGCTCGCATTTATCTTGTGTTAATTTCAGTATTTTCCGACAACGTACGTTCAGTGGGAGGAGACGTTCCACTCGACTACGAGGCACCTATGGTGACTTCGTAAAATCTCAAGATCATATATGATGGCCCACTCTCTCGAAGGTGCTCATAGGGGCAGGGTTCGCGTGTGTGCACTTATAGCGGTGAGTGCTTGCGCGTATATATGAGCCCTTGCGTCTGTACCGTGTTAAACAAATACATATCATGATTATACGGTCACTGGCTCACCCATACAACTCCGTATTTTGTTGATGACACAATCAATTGACCAGTCAAACGTTCCACGCGGCGCAAGTAGTGTTGCACCATCGGGGCGTGTAACCGTGGGGCCCACATGTCAGCCCGTATATGAAAGAAAGAAATGGTAGTTTGAGTCTGTACTGTGTTAATAAAATAGGAGTACATTTTAGGGTGATCATACGGTCGTTGGCTCACCATACAGCTCTGTAATTTGTTGATAACACGATCAATTGACCAGTCAAACGGTCCACATTCAGCAGCGCACATTACCATAGGGCCCACCCGTCAGCGCGTATATGAAGGACAAAAATGGTAATAAATTAGTGGTCGGTGGGTATTCAAAGTCGTGAGACCTCTGGTTAGTAGTCACCGGCGGTTGGGGGCGTTCATTGGGCGGTGGGGTGGGGATCCCCGGAGAAAAAGCTCGGCGGGGGGGGGGGGGCTAGAGGGATGGACGGTGCGGTGGCGGACCGGCGGTGGGGAGTGGTTTCGGGGAGGGTGGGCCGGCCGCAGGCGATGGTGGCTGGCGGCTCAGGGGGTGGAGTTTGATGATAAACTGGAGGCCCTTGATTTCGTATCCAACGGCTGGAAAATCTAATGACCAGAGATGAAAAAGTCAGTTTGATGATAAACTGTAGCCTCACCCCGCACGTACACATGCACGCACGCAAGACACGCACGCATGTAGGCGTGCAACACTGACACGTACACACGCACGCATGCTGGCGTGCAACACTGACACGTACACATGCACTCACGAACACACGCACGTACGCATCCATGCATGCAACACTAAAATGTACTCTTGCACGCACGCAACACTCGCACGCCTGCATGCACACAACACACAACGCAAGACACACGTTCAACCAATACGTGCATGCACCCTTTATTAAGGACATGGATTGTTACGGGTATTAATCAATCTTATCTATGATAAGCAGAACATTGATGTTTGCAGCGGTCTTTATGAATCACAAGGTATCGAACGGACTATCAACATAGTAGGCTTATCTACATGAAAAAGATGACATCACACTCAATGAACAATCATCGGTTTATGAAATGCCCGCTTCTCACCGCCCTGGCCCACTAAAGGTTCCTCTGCTGTGCGCTGCCTGCATTGGGTCACTGACATGCATGCCATGCACCCAAAGAGCCCACATGTCAGTCGAAGAACAGCGTGGTGTCCTAGGTCAGAGTTGAGGGCACCACTCATGGCACGCCCAGCTGAATACGCCTCCATGCCGCATTCAAACGCCTCAATGAAACCCGCCCATGTGGAAGCCGAGAAACCCACTCTGGACACACGTCCGTTCATGACCGGGCTGGCGTTAAACGCAACGCCGGCCGAGCTCCTCCCGTCCGCCATCTATTTAAACGAGGCCAAACGCCGGCCAAGAATCGCACACCTCTGCCGCTCCCCTATCTCCTCCACCATTTTGTCCACTCTTACAATGGCTTACGAAGAGTAGTTATTCCACATCCAAGCCGGCTGGGTAGCCCGTCGGATACGAGCTATGCAGCTCACTGATCCACCTCCCTCCCCTCGGCCGACGGAGCCAGTTGCCGCCCCAAGCCGGCGCGTGGTTCAGCAACTCGCCGCTCCAGGCCAGCTCGACGAGGAGCGGCGCATGGGCGTCGTTGCTGCCGTCCACGCCGCCGCCTCATACTGCGTCTCCCGTTTCTGTGGCCGAGACTCCCATGCCGGCGGCCGCGCCATGCAAGTAGCGACAGAAGCCGGGGGCGCGGAGAGCGACGAGTCGGTGGCCAGCGCCTCCGCGTCCGCCGCCATCATCGAGGAGAAGTAGAACACGGGAGGCCACCGCCGCTTGGGTCCCATGAAGGCCACCGCAGAGGCGACGCCGGCGTACACAATAGGTGTCTTGCCGGATTCTTTTTTTGCGAGGACCTTCGTCGACCCCGCATGGGCTCCACGGAAGAGGGGAATGTTAGGATGAACTCGAGCCGGTGCCGGCCATGGCGAAGTAGTGGCCGGTGATGAACTCGAACCGGTGCCGGCCACCATCATCTTCGGCACCAGCCAATGATAACATTTGGGCAGTGGGGAAACGAGCCGTCCTTTGCACTGAAGCATATACCTCCGGGGCTCCCGGCAGTCCGGTGATCGTGCTGCCAGACATGAGGAACACAAATCAATCGGCGGGCGACCATTTAGGCCAGGTATTATATACCTGTGCTGTCCAGAACTAGCACCGCGTAGTTCATTTGAATGTAATGAAATCCGTCATATTTGTATGAAAATCCAGTATTTTGTATGATTTTCGTCGTTGTTTATATGAACTATTAGTTTGTCTACGTGTTTGCGTGAATTTCGTCCGGTTGGTTGAGTTGCTGTCATAATGTGTGCGGCTATGATTGGATGGCGTAATTTGCGGGTCGCCGGTCTGTCTGCGGGCGGCTTGGGCGGTGTTGTGGGACAAAAAACACATCTCGTGTGAGCTCATCTCCAACGTGCGCGCTGGAGGATGCATGACAGCATGAGCACCCGAGCCATTCCTCGTTCATCGGTGGCAAAGGCACTGGTGGACAAAAGGGTCGCCAATATTTTGGCTACCCCGGGCAAGATCCAAACAGCCCCTCCCAATAGATTCAAATCCCTCGTTCGCCGTGGAATTTTGCCATGTGTTGTTTTCATGGACTAGCAAGATGCCCGTGCATTGCACGGAACATCAAGATGCATTTTTTTACAAACTCCCGCATGCATGCAAGGGATAATTAATATCCTCCTTTGCTAGTACCACGAGGCAAACACCATTAATATTGCATCGATTAGTGTTACTGGCCTTGTATATCTGCAAATTGTAATTTTGATAGTGGCCCCTTGTATATAAAAATGGAGGGAGAAAGATGAGAGATAAGGTGAGGAGGAGTGGGGCATGGTGGTGACTGGTGGTCGGACTGGGCGGAGGCATGGGGATGGACGGTGCATTATGTCTAGGTTTGTATCTCTCTCACACACACCCACGTAGGTGGGGGACGTGCACGAAGAGAAGAGGTGCACGCACGGCGCACGTACTCCCGTCTCTTTCCCAACCACACCCGCGCGGGTACACGGTGGAGCTCATTTCTGTACGAAAAAGGCAGCCCACGTGGTAATTTGGCACGTGTACTGGTTGTCCACTTGGTGGAGGGAGGATCGTCTACTACAGGTGAACAAACAAATTGCGACTTGATGTGTTATGTTAAATTAAAAAAAGAGGCAAACCATGTGGGGCCTACCTTAGAGGCAAAGTCTACACACTGGAGTACTTTTGATGTGTCCCGTCAACTCGCAGAATGAGGAGAAGCTTGCTTAGTATGCCGTCTCCCCCGCCCACGGGCGCGGTGGCTCGCAGGATGAGGTGAAGCTTGCTTACTACACCTTACGCCCGCCCCCTCGCCCACGTGCGCGGTAGCTCGCAGCACGAGGAGAAAATTTTACTACTCCCTCTGTTTACTCCTCGTCCCTACTACGTACTTTGGTTAGTACTCCCTCCATTTACTTATACAAGGCCACTATAAAAAATACATTTTGCATCTATACAAGGCCACAAATAGTAATCGAGACAAAAGTTACTACTCCCTCCTTTCCAGTTTATGGCTCAATTTCAAAATATCTCCAACCAAGATAGACGGTGAGTGGTCGAATTAATTTTGTAGTTTGCACAAGTAATTGGTACGCTCATTTTTCTCAAGAAGTTATGTTTACTGAGGCATTAATTAGAACGAATGCATGAATGACCACTAAATTTCCATGAACTTGTACATGCATTGGTTAGTTTCCTCTTGACACTGCTTGCGTCGGGTGATCTAACACACCTCGAAATCCAACATGTAATGGTACTACTACTAGTATAGTAGAATTGAGACATATCAAATGGAAAAACGAATGTTTTTTTAGATGAGCCCAATAAACCCTAGTGGGTACGTACTCCGTAAAAACAGATTTTTCCAAAACTAAGTCGCTCTGTTTCATGAATTATGTACTTCCTGTCACCGACCTGTGGGACATATAGCAACCGGGTCGACGTGTTAAGCACCAAATAACAATGCAGAACAGCAAGGGGGACGCACCCCACTCATACCGGCCCAGTAGTAGTAATGAGCAATGAGACGTCAAATCACAATGCCCCACTTTCCCAGACGGACGAAGCAACCATTATTTCACACTTCGGTTCGCCATCATCTCAAACCACGTACTAGTATTGCTTCTGCCTCAAGAGGGACACACACATCGCCTTGGTACATCATGACACGTGGGACCGCATGACAGGCCATGCTCCCCCGCCGATCGCTTGGTAAAATCACCTCATTTTTACTATACTTCCTCCGTATCGGTTTACTACATGGCATGCATGTCGTTCTAGGTTGAGAATTTAACTGGCTATATATGTGATGAACAGTACTCTAGCCTTTTAAAAAATGTATACTTTTGTACAGTAGTACTATCGATGGATTGCGCCATGGAGCAAAAATTGAAATTAAAAAAAAGGTGGTACATATAGAGAGCGCTCGTCGCCAAATTATGCATATAGTACTATTAAAAAAGCTAGTACGTGCTTAATTGGGGTGCTAAATTCTATTAAAGTAATACTAGTAGTATGTACATACTGAAGAGTTAAAGTAACGAGAAGAAACATAACATAGTTCTGCTGGGGGCTCAGCACAACACACCCCTCAAATTAAACTAAGCACACCTGAAATTAAACTATGCAACTAATCCGGTAGACACTGCATTAGAAGTTTAGAACCACCATGAGAAACGACACTGCCACCGTACTCGGAGTCCTCGTCCACGTCCTCGACTTCGTCCTTGTCCCTATTCCTCTTGGCCGATACTTCTTTGCTTGAACCGCACACTTGGCTATTGCTCTTCATCCAACCCTTGTAGATATTGAAACAAAGGTAGCCATCCATTGCAGCGTAGTGGATGTGGTCTATATCTAGTACATTCCGCTGCCATGCATGACGATGAAACGTGTATGGAGGTTTCTCCAGTTTACCGTACGAAGGATGAACCATGGCTCCTGCCAGGGTCAGCATTGAAGGCTGACGAGAGGGCATGAGCCGATTCTTCTGGAGGTCGAAGGGGTTGCCTACAACGAGGCCTATCCGACCCAGGACTTCTTTGTCGTTCGTAAAGTCTACAGTAACGAATTTCACTGTTTTGTCCTTGAGGAAGTTCTTAAAATCCTGGCACTCAACGTCGGCATGGCATATGTGGTAGACCAAGCAAACGTTATGTACGCAAACCTGGATCACGGCGGGCTTCTTCCTCTCTTCATCCTTTAGATCCTTCTCTCGTCCCAGGACTGTGGTGTACTCAACATCTAGCCCAGTGACCCACTCATCATCTGAGTTTTCGAACATGCGTCTGAAGCGAGAAAGGCATCCTTTCACCGTCGCGGAAGAACGGGTGTAGATGACGTCGAACTCATCGCCGGTGATGGTTCTAACTTTGTACTCACCACCGATCGTGGAGATTTGGGACGCCATGGATTTGGGAGGAGGGTTAGGATTAGTGGAACTGCCGTAATGTGAATGGACGGGACGACTAGGAGCGAACCGCCATAGTATTGAAGGACGTGCGGGGACGAGTAGGAGCGAACTGCCAGCGTGCGAACGGCAGGGTAGTGGCTTTCCATTCTCCCATGATACGGGCTTCCGAGAGCCTTTGGATCTGAGATCGAACGGTTGCATGGCGTGATTCTAGACCTATGGGTGAATATCCTATCCTGGAGGGTTATTCTGCAAATTTTTAGCAACTTAGCATGCGACCATTTGATCTCAGATCCAAGGGCTGCCAGCAGCCCGTATCATGGTCGCGCCTACCATGACCGTCGTGTCGCTCGCGCGGTCGCGCCCTTGGAGATTTAACACGGTGCGTTAGGCTATCTAATGTTGGCATGTCATACATAGTCATCAGTTAGTCACTCATACTACAACAAGGTTGGCTATAAGTGTATTTTTTTACTCCTCTCTATCTCTTTCTTCGTACTCAAGGAAGAAACGGTGCTAAGCGCGTGTATTTATTGCATTTCCCAAGGAGTGACCTCTTCCAATGAAATGGTGTTGCTAAGTTTGCTTCATTTAATTAGCTATAGACTCAAATTTGTCTTTTCACCTAGGTACACGCGCTTAGCACCGTTTCTTCCTTGGTTCACCAAACTAGTCTCTCTCTTCTTGATTAACTTGACACATCAGACTTTATGCCTATGTGGCAAGCTTAGGCACCTGTAGGAGCAAGTAAAAGTAAGTACAATAGTGCGCTTTACATGGAATTTTGCATATGTGGAGGAAAGAGAGGCAAGGAAAAAGTGGAGAAGTGGGCTCTCATGCAAGAGCCAACCTCTACTACATGGTGGAGCATTGGGAGAGGCACCTGTATGGAGGTGGTCAGGAATCTGGGAGACTCACACCAGTCATAGCGCCGCAGTTAAAATGATAATGGCAAGTCAAATCACGGGGCCCCACCTGTCCAGCAGTAACTCGCTGTCAAATCACACAGCCCTATGTTTGCGGCAGCCTACTCCCTCGTCTTCTCGCGTCTCTGTTGAACCGACTAGGTGGAACTGCCCTGCCACCTACCGCCCAGGAAAAGCCCCGTCCTCGACTTTTAAATACAACTACATCCGCTTAAGAATCCAATGATATACTTTTTGTGACATAGTAACTCATATTTAGTTAGTCAAATGGATGACCTAGAACTACGTGCAGGCCCTATAAACCGAGACGCCTAAAAATAAAAAACCGAGATGGAGAGGGTAGTTCAGCACATATCTTTTTAGATGAATATAGTCGGGATTCACCAAGGAGCAAAACCAAGTGGTAGGCTGCTCCTGTTGTGTTGGCGTAGCAACTCAAGCAGGGTCAGTCCGCACACGAAATGGCGACACACTTAGCAGGACCCCTTTGGCCGACATGTGGCTCATCCACCGTCTTGTTCCACGTGCGATGCACCAAATTACAGTTCGAAGCAGCGGTTGGAATTGGAGGCACCCCGGTCGTAGCGCCGCAGTAGTAGAAAATGAGCAACGAGGGGTCAAATCACAAAGCCTCACCTTTCCCGCATTAAGCTCGACGGACGAAGCAACCATCATTTCACTATAGGGCGCAAGAGCATAAAGAAAAGAGAAAACAATGATGCATGCGGCAGCTACCTAGGGCACCCTAGGGTAGGGGTCTCCACTACAAATCCTTTTTTTAAAGCGCCTCCACTACAAATCGGCTTCTCCCTCGTCCTCTTGAAGAAAACCGATGATGAGTGTGGCGGTAGGGTTTGTAGGAGTACTACAGCGTGCGGGGCCACGTCGTAGTAAACAGGTTCGAGCCGACGCCTTAAATATGTGTGGGCCGCTTGGTTTTACGGGAACGAGGCAACATTTTGGGTTCGGGGACCAGTGGAGATATAGTACGTACAAAAAATTGTGGACGTAGGTTCGACCGAAAGGCAATGATGCATGGGCCCTGCATTTTGATATACTTAGGGCCGCGTGAAATTTGCTACTCTACTCAAAACTAGTAAGGTACACATGTATTGAACGCATGAGATTTCGAAACCAAATTATGAATAAATACACACTATGGCATGTAAAGCTTTGAGTCATATATGCATGATGTAGATGTTCGTTTTGTTCTTATAGTTCATCTCATTCAAAATCAATAAGTTTTATAAAAATGTTAATATTCATGGGGTTGTGCATTGTACTCCCTCCGTTCCAAAATAGATGACCCAACTTTACACTAACTTTGTACAAAGTTAGTGCAAAGTTGGGTCATCTATTTTGGAACGGAGGGAGTAAATCATAAAGTAAAAAACAAATAATGGCAATTCATTTAGAAAAAAATAATCAATTATGATACAGAAGATTCTAGAACAAAGGAGAAGTGCTTGTGTTTTGAGGTTTGTGCATTATGCTTAAGTTCAACCATGGAGTCTTCTAAATTGTACATGTGGCAGATCTGGTGGAATGTTGATGATATCCAACGGCCAGTAGTGCTCGGATTTTCCTATCTCTGCACTGTCGGGTTAGCTACATCCAGCGACCATCTTTCAAAGTTATTGGCACACTATATAGTTCTTGTGCCATAGTTGCATGTTTTGGAAAAAAATTACTAGTGGGTTGTACTATCTATTTAGGAATAGAAGATGTATACATGGAAGTTGTAGGGAAAGAGATGACATGGAGCATCTCAATTCCTATGAGTAGGGATTGGAAAAGAGATGTCATTTGGTTCACATCATAGGAACTTTTCTATTGAATCTAGAGATGACATGTTTCTCAATTCCTATGAGGAGGGATTAGAAAAGAGATGTAATTTGGTTCATATCATAGGAACTTTTCTATTGAATATACGCTAATGTTTATTTTCCTTTGAAATTAAGGGAGTATAGGAATACATTCATATGAACCAAGTGGCTCTAAAGCTATAGAAATGATATCATGTTTATTTCCTTTGAAATGTGGAGTATATGAATCTATTCCTATGAACCAATTGGCTCTAAAGGAAAAGATCCTATAAAAATATATCATATAGAGTTCCTATGATATTCCTCGACACTAAAGGATGCTTGAAATTGCTGCGGGTGATACGATGGTCTTTCTTTGTAGACTCCTCACCCAACTTTATAGTTACCTCTCGAAGATGAATGAAATGATATATACATGGTATTCTACATGTGCAATTTGGTACACGAAAACTCGGTAAAAGTTTGCGAGGATCGAATTTTCAATAAAGCTATATGCACTGCATTTCGGAATGGAGGGAGCATACGGCAGTTGCTAACACTCACATGGAAGATTTGTGTGTAGGAGGAGTGGCTGTTCTGTTAAATGACATGGCAAAACTGACACTGTCGGATGCCGATCTAACGGTCCTTACGGCGTTCGTCAGGAACAGGCTTGTGGTGAATGTTTGTCAGATAATGATTTACGGACACATTCATTGCATTGATACGTGCCCCCCTCTCTCTCACGCACACGCACCCTCACGAGTCACGACTCTCCCGAGTCCTCTCGCAGACTCGCACGTCGCACCCACCGTCTATCTGCAGGTAGACGTCACGCACATATGTGCTCTTCACACCCTACCCTCAGAACTTCTAAAAAACAAAAGACGGCGCGCACATTTTATTTTAGCTCACACGTCACACACTTGTACTATTACTCTTGCGGCGAACGTTCTTTGGGCATACTATATTGTATTCTCACGAAGAGAAGCGGTGCACGCACGCACTAGTTCTCTCACACCCACTCGCGGGTACACGTAGGAGCGCATTTTTTGAAGCTGGTACAACAAAATCACTCCACTATATATAAAAGCAGGAGCCTTAGCGCTTGCTTTACTAGGGTTCCTCTCGTTCACTTTCTCATGCTCTCCAGATCTAAGCAACACATAGGTGGCCACACTCTCTCTTAGCTCACGGCTGGTCACAAATCCGGCCGGACAACCTCGACCGGCGCACGGGTGTAGGTGTATCGTTCACGCTGTCGTCGGCGGCGAGGGAGGAGACCAACGGCTGCCCGCGCGTCCCGATCGGCAGCCATGCCGTTCTCTCCGAGAGAGCGCCGGCTCGGGAGGGCCTCCGACCCCTTCTTCCTCCCTGTGGTATTGTGGCCAAGATGCGGCCTCCCGACGCCGTCTTTGCGACATGCCGACGACCCTCAGGTATATATTCCATCGAAACCTGCCTTGCTCTACTGCCCCAGTTCCCTTCGTGTGGATCCTTTTCTACTTTCGCCCGCTGTTCCAAAGCCACCTAGACTTCTACTAAGGCACGTGCTTTGCACATATGTTCTGTATGATAGATACTCATATACCTTCTTTTTAGAGAGAGAAATGGGTACTCGTATCTTGAGTAGATATCATAGTGTGTTTGTTTGCATGATCTAAGGACTATTCTGAAATAAGAAGCAAATCACTTGCACAAATCAAACTGAGTTCCAAGTAAGAATTTGATTACGAGATAAAAGTTGTAGTTTTATTATATGTTGTTTCCTGGGTTCCACTAATGTATAGTTCCAGAGTTGTTTGACGGTTTACATGCATGTTTATGGACTATTTTGTGCAACTAAATAAGTCATTTAGGTCTGACAGACACTCATGTCCTGTATTAGCTTGAGGTATAGCTTATGTATGACTGAAATAAAATATTACACTTTTTCTTTTTCTGCGAATAATAAAAATATTACATTTCTCGATGAAGCAGAATAAAACTTTAGCTAGCATCAGCCATGCAATGTTATGTTATGTGAACAGTGTAAACTTTGCAGTATAGCGGCATCTAAAAAATCCATTTTTACAGTAATCTAAAAAATAAGTTAGTAGTAGAGTGTTTATTTCCCAGGTGACAACAGGGAACCAAAATGTGCTAGCTATTTGCCAACTTGTCGTACTTGCATGTAAGGAGGTGGCAGCAGTTTCTAGACATTTCTCAACTTCAGTAGGTGCAATCCAGATTCAACGGGGACTTCTTTATTTGTTTACTTGGAGAGCAGAGTCGGCCATGTGCACAAGGAGCGAGAGCGAATCCGGCAGCTCTTAGCCATTAGATCATGTCATCCTTTGTTTGATGGACGGCAGTGATATGCATGAGAGGGGAAATGAACGGTGGATTTTGAGCCAATGCTTGTTTGGGCGGGAGAACCGAAGATGGAGTGGTAAATCCAATTTCAAAACTGCCGCATTATAGTAGTAGTAGTTTAGAAGTAAAGCTATTTCATATAGTCGACTCAAAGCATTGGTTCAAACAGGGAAGAAAGTGGGAAAGTTGTAGCATGAATCTAGGACTTGGTTCTAAGAGGAAACGGGGAAAGTAGTAATATCTGTCACTGTTTAAATAACCGTATTTCTTATTTGCGCAAACAGGGATGTCTGTCTCCATATCGTTTCGGGATGTCTGTCTCCGTATCATTTCTATCCGCGCAATCAAAAGCACACACCTCAGTTTTAGTACAACTGCGCAAAATGAGATGGCTATCCCTCGCTGTCGTCGTCTAACCTCCCGTCTTCAACGTATCCCTACATTGGTAGTAACTAAGGTAGAATGACCAAAGCAATCTAAAAGAAGCTGATTCATACGTTTTACTTCCTGATTGCAGTGCAGAGACGAGCAAAAACAACTACATCCTAGTCCGGAATGCACTTTCTACCAGTTCATCCATGGACCAAGGACTAGCTGGCACGGTTGCACGGCGGTTTTTTGGACAGGTGCACGGACAAGAGGCATTGTGGTCTGCTTATTTCTACAAATAGTGGTGCTTAAATTTAGTGGAATGCACAAGCATTTCAGCTGGTCAGTACACTGCATGGTTCAGTTCAGCATTCCAGCTGAGACCACAATTATAAATTGTTATTCTGGAATGAGAGAACCTAACCTTGAATGGTGGCAACAAGAAAAAACCAGAGTGAACTCCAGGAAATTTAAGCCTGCCGGGAGGCCCTTTGCTGAGAGAGAAGCCTTGCTTGTTTTTTCCTGATTTGTAAACCTTCTCACAACTTTGTCTTTTGCTGTGAACTAGTATATGTTTGTTATGTTCCATGAATCATCGAGATGTATAAAATTGCTTAACTTATGTGTTTCAAGTTTTTTATGAAGACGAGTTTAATGTGAGTGTTCCACATGAGCGCTGGACTAGCGTGTGAACGTTTGGAATTTATTACATTGTGGCCTCAATTAACTGCATGAACCACTGTAACAAGATACATAGTTGCTTATATGTCAGACATCAGATTGTTGATTGTTAGCTGGTCGATAGCCTAGTGTTGAAGCGAGCTGAGCCAATGTGCCGTGTTTTGCACAACTGCTTACAAGTGGGGTAGCACCAACAATGTTTACAAGTACTTATGTATACGTCGGCGCACGGTTCTCGAACGAGTGATCTATTTCATCAAAACACACACTGCTCGTATGATAAACCGTGACAACTTATGTCTTACCATGCCATATTCATGAAAAAACTAGTGAGGATGCATCTATTTCGGCAACAATTACGATGGTTCTCACATGATTCACGGGCACACAAAAGTAGCAGCAGTTCCCATAGATGGATTCAAACAGAGTACTAGCCCCAGAGGGGTCGATAACAGGCAAGGTTCGGATAATTAGACACAATCCAAACTACTATTAAACATTAGCTGGGGCAACTATTTCATGCCTCTATCTAATTTGGGCTAGACACAAGACGGACCTTGCCATGAGCATCATCGAGGATGTCCCGCAGCAGCTCAATCCTATGAACCTTCATGAAGACAACCTTGTGGCCTTGCCACTGATAAACTTGTTTGTGGAGGCATGCCACGTCATCTTCCTGCGTAAGCTTGACAAGAACAATATTCCTCACAAATGAAGGAGTAGCTTTGAACTTCTTGTGCTTCAGTACACCCTGGACAACACACTTGACAACAGTGAGGCTGGAATACAACTCTTCATTGGTATAACCGCAAATGGCTTCCAGGATCCAACAGCCTAAGAACTCTGTTTTCCCAGTGCGTATATTCAGGTCGTCCGCCTCATAGCGAGTGACATGTACAACCACACAATCCTTGTCTACATCAGGGCTCTAATTGAAACAGAAACAAATTCTGAATTACTTTTCAGTATAAGAAACACAAGTTATTTAAACCACTACGTATACCATGGCATCGAAGCTAATAAAATTTTGCATTATTAATCACCACATACTTCCTTTTCTATAAAAAAATCACCACATACTTAGATGAAAAACCACAATCGAGATTGACAAAGAAGGAAATCACCTTGGGCAGCTCAGCGCGGGGGGGGGGGGACACATCCTCGAAGGGGAAAACTGCTCCTGCAGTGCCACGGGGGCTGTAACCTCAAACGGGGCGTTGACCATCTCAGTATCTGGGGTCGCCTCGGTGGTTGCCTCCATCTTCTTGGAGCTCTCTGTCTTGTGGGAATCAGCCTCCCACGTCTGCTCCAATATCGGTAGATCTTTGCCTGGTTCTCCTTGGTCCATCATAAAACTGATGAATACTAGGAGTCCACTGAAAGGAAAACACAATCACAATGACAATGAAACAAAAAAGAGAGTGAGGATCGGTTACTGCTTTGCAAAAGTTCTTTTTTTCCCTCTGAACGAAAATATACCAACATCACGGATCTGCTTACCTTCCCTTCGTTCGGAGAGAAGAACAGTGGCAGATGCAAGTGTTGCCTTTCTTGAAGATGGTGAGGGAGAAGGGGATTCAGTAAAGAGTGAAATGATGGTTCCTTCGTCCGTCAAACTTAGACTGCGGGGAGGTGGGGTTTTGTGATACGACGGCTCGTTACTGCCGCGCTACGACCGGGGTGACTCTCCGCGTGCATACTGCCTTCTAATTTGGTGGATGGCATTTGGGCCCGCGCGCTGCATGGCCCGCATGTCGGTGAACAAAAGTATAACGTTTCAATGACCTAGGAGGAGCCAGAAGCGGTAGAGTGTCTCCACTGTACTAGTAGTAATTGTTTTTCTGGGTAGCTGTAGAGTATCTCCACTGTACTAGTAGTAATTGTTTCTCGGGTCCCAAGACAAAACAGCCCATCCACACTAGTAAATAGTAAAATCAATTCAAAAACCTGGGTGCTCTTCTTCCTCCTCGCTCCCACCCACCTCATGTCAGCATGCTCCACTCGTACCCCCAAATTCCTCACCTCACTCCTACAGAAAACCCTAGCTCCCCTTCTTCCTCACTCCTACAGAAAACCCCCAGCTCTCCTTCTTCTTCGCTCGCACTACAACTAGGCTTGTCATTCGTTACTCTGCTCAAATTCGTGAGCGCGACGCGACACCCTTAAGGAAAATGGAGTCGGCTGACCCCAACGCCAAGAAGATGAGGCTCCCGCCAGCGGCGATGCCTGTTGTAGATCCCGCACCCGGCAGCGCGGGAGAAGCGGCGACCCCGCCCCCACCGGATCCCAGGAACACGTAGAATCTCGGGTGGACCACATCAGCGATCTCCCGGACGCCATTGATGTCTACTACACAACCTTCTTCTTGTAGACATTGTTGGGCCTCCAAGTGTAGAGGTTTGTAGGACAGTAGCAAATTTCCCTCAAGTCGATGACCTAAGGTTTATCAATCCGTAGGAGGCGTAGGATGAAGATGGTCTCTCTCGAGCAACCCTGCAACCAAATAACAAAGAGTCTCTTGTGTCCCCAACACACCCAATACAATGGTAAATTGTATAGGTGCACTAGTTCGGCAAAGAGATGGTGAACCAAGTGGTATATGGATGGTAGATAAAGGTATTTGTAATCTGAAATAATAAAAACAGAAAGGTAGCAAGTGATAAAAGTGAGCGTAAACGGTATTGCAATGCTCGGAAACAAGGCCTAGGGTTCATACTTTCACTAGTGTAAGTTCCCTCAACAATACTAACATAATTGGATCATAGAACTATCCCTCAACATGCAACAAAGAGTCACTCCAAAGTCACTAATAGTGGAGAACGAACGAAGAGATTATGGTAGGGTACGAAACCACCTCAAAGTTACTCTTTCCAATCAATCAATTGGGCTATTCCTATAGGTGTCACAAACAGCCCTAGAGTTCGCACTAGAATAACACCTTAAGACACAAATCAACCAAAACCCTAATGTCACCTAGATACTCCAATGTCACCTCAAGTATTCGTGGGTATGATTATACGATATGCATCACACAATCTCAGATTCATCTATTCAACCAACACAAAGGACCTCAAAGAGTGCCCCAAAGTTTCTACCGGAGAATCACGACGAAAACGTGTGCCAACCCCTATGCATAGGTTCCCAATGTCACGAAACCCGCAAGTTGATCACCAAGACATACATCAAGTGTTCTCAAATCTTTAAAGACTCAATCCGATAAGATTACTTCAAAGGGGAAACTCAATTCATTACAAGAGAGAAGAGGGGGAGGAGAAACATAGGATCCAACTATAATAGCAAAGCTCGCGATACATCAAAATCGTGCCAAATAAAGAACACGAGAGAGAGATCAAACACATAGCTACTGGTACATACCTCAGCCCCGAGGGAGAACTACTCCCTCCTCGTCATGGAGAGCGCCGGGATGATGAAGATGGCCACCGGGGAAGGATTGCCCCCTCCGGCAGGGTGCCGGAACGGGTCTAGATTGGTTTTTGGTGGCTACGAAGGCTTCTGGCGGCGGAACTCCCGATCTCATCTCTGTTCTGGAAGTTTTAGGTTACGTAGGTATATATGGGTGCAAGAGGTACGTCGGTGGAGCTTCGGGGGCCCCACGAGGCAGGGGGTGCGCCCTAGGGGGGTGGGCGCGCCCCCCACCCTCGTGAGGTCCAAGTCCATCAGGTGTGTTTCCTTCCAAAAATAACTTCTCCAGTTGATTTCATTCCGTTTCGACTCCGTTTGATATTCCTTTTCTTCAAAACACTGAAATAGGCATAAAACAGCAAATCTGGGCTGGGACTCCGGTTAATAGGTTAGTCCCAAAAATAATATGAAAGTGGATAATAAAGCCCAATATTGCCCAAAACAGTAGATAATATAGCATGGAGCAATCAAAAATTATAGATACGTTGGAGACGTATCAGGCATCCCCAAGCTTAATTCCTGCTCGTCCTCGAGTAGGTAAATGATAAAAAAGATAATTTTTGATGTGGAATGCTACTTGGCATAATTTCAATGTAACTCTTCTTAATTGTGATATGAATATTCAGATCCGAAAGATTCAAGACAAAAGTTCATATTGACATAAAAATAATAATACTTCAAGCATACTAACTAAGCAATCATGTCTTCTCAAAATAACATGGCCAGAGAAAGTTATCCCTACAAAATCATATAGTCTGGCTATGCTCCATCTTCACCACACAAAATATTTAAATCATGCACAACCCCGATGACAAGCCAAGAAATTGTTTCATACTTTAACTTTTTCAAAACCTTTTCAATCTTCACGCAATACATGAGCGTGAGCCATGGACATAGCACTATAGGTGGAATAGAATTGTGGTTGTGGAGAAGACAAAAGGGAGAAGATAGTCTCACATCAACTAGGTGTATCAACGGGCTATGGAGATGCCCATCAATAGATATCAATCTGAGTGAGTAGGGATTGCCATGCAACGGATGCACTAGAGCTATAAGTATATGAAAGCTCAACAAAAGAAACTAGTGGGTGTGCATCCAACTTGATCGCTCACGAAGACCTAGGGCATTTTGAGGAAGCCCATCATTGGTATATACAAGCCAAGTTCTATAATGAAAGATTCCCACTAGTATATGAAAGTCACAACATAGGAGACTCTCTATCATGAAGATCATGGTGCTACTTTGAAGCACAAGTGTGGTAAAAGGATAGTAACATTGTCCCTTCTCTCTTTTTCTCTCTTTATTTATTTATTTATTTATTTATTTTATTTATGCCTTTTCCTTTTTTTATGGCCTCTTTTTTTTATTTGGGCTTCTTTGGCCTCTTTTTTTTCGTCCGGAGTCTCATCCCGACTTGTGGGGGAATCATAGTCTCCATCATTATTTCCTCGCTAGGACAATGCTCTAATAATGATGATCATCACACTTTTATTTACTTACAACTCAAGAATTACAACTCGATTCTTAGAACAAGATATGACTCTATATGAATGCCTCCGGCGGTGTATCGGGATATGCAATGACTCATGAGTGACATGTATGAAAGAATTATGAACGGTGGCTTTGCCACAAATACGATGTCAACTACATGATCATGCAAAGAAATCTGACAATGATGAAGCGTGTCATAATAACAGAACGATGGAAAGTCGCATGGCAATATATCTCGGAATGGCTATGGAAATGCCATGATAGGTAGGTATGGTGGCTGTTTTGAGGAAGGTATATGGTGGAAGGGTGAGAGTGCGTATAATCCATGGACTCAACATTAGTCATAAAGAACTCATATACTTATTGCAAAAATCTACAAGTTATCAAAGCAAATTATTACGTGCATGCTCCTAGGGGGATAGATTGGTAGTAAAAGACCATCACTCGTCCCCGACCGCCACTCATAAGGAGGACAATCAATAAATAAATCATGATTCGAGTTCATCACATAACGGTTCACCATACGTGCATGCTACGGGAATCACAAACTTCAACACAAGTATTTCTCAAATTCACAACTACTCAACTAGCATGACTCTAATATTACCATCCTCATATCTCAAAACAATCATCAAGTATCAAACTTCTCATAGTATTCAACACACTCATAAGAGAATTTTATTATTGTTGAATACCTAGCATATTAGGATTTTAAGCAAATTACCATGCTATTTAAGACTCTCAAAATAATCTAAGTGAAGCATTAGAGTTCATCTATTTCTTCAAAATAAAACTACCACCATGCTCTAAAAGGTATAAGTGAAGCACTAGAGCAAATGACAAACTACTCCGAAAGATATAAGTGAAGATCAATGAGTAGTTGAATAATTATGCAACTATGTGAAGAATCTATCATTTAATAATTTCAACCTTTATACTTTATTCACACAGCAAGAAAAACTAAATAAAATAAAATGACGCTCCAAGCAAAACACATATCATGTGGTAAATAAAAATATAGCTCCAAGTAAAGTTACCGATGAACGAAGACGAAAGAGGGGGTGCCTTCCGGGGCATCCCCAAGCTTAGGCTCTTGGATATCCTTGAATATTACCTTGGGGTGCCTTGGGCATCCCCAAGCTTAGGCTCTTGCCACTCCTTATTCCATAGTCCATCGAATCCTTACCCAAAACTTGAAAACTTCACAACACAAAACTTAACAGAAAACTCGTAAGCTCCGTTAGTATAAGAAAATAAATCACCACTTCAAGGTACTGTAATGAACTCATTATTTATTTATATTGGTGTTAAACCTACTGTATTCCAACTTCTCTATGGTTTAGAAACTATTTTACTAGGCATAGATTCATCAAAATAAGCAAACAACACACGAAAAACAGAATCTGTCAAAAACAGAACAGTCTGTAGTAATCTGGATCAAACGTATACTTTTGGAACTCATAAAATTATCAAATAAATTGTTGGACCTGAGGAATTTATCTATTAATCATATGCAAAAATAATTAACTAAATATCACTCTCCAAATAAAAACGGCAGCAATTCTCGTCAGCGCTAAAGTTTCTGTTTTTGACAGCATGATCAACAAGACTTTCCCCAAGTCTTCCCAAAGGTTCTACTTGGCACAAACACTAATTAAAAGCATAAAACCACATCTAAACAGAGGCTAGATAATTTATTTATTAATAAACAGGAGCAAAAAGCAAGGAACTAAAATAAAGTTGGGTTGCCTCCCAACAAGCGCTATCGTTTAACACCCCTAGCTAGGCATGATGATTTCAATGATGCTCACATAAAAGATAAGAATTGTAACATAAAGAGAGCATCATGAAGAATATGACTAGAAAATTTAAGTCTAACCCACTTCCTGTGCATAGGGATTTTGTGAGAAAACAACTTATGGGAACAATAATCAACTAGCATAGGAGAGCAAAACAAGCATAACTTCAAAATTTTAAGCACATAGAGAGGAAACTTGATATTATTACAATTCCTACAAGCATATGTTCCTCCCTCATAATAATTTTCAGTAGCATCATGAATGAATTCAACAATATAACTATCACCTAAAGCATTCTGTTCATGATCTACAAGCATAGAAATGTTTTTACTCTCCACATAAGCAAAATTCTTCTCATGAATAATAGTGGGAGCAAACTCAACAAAATAATTATAATGTGAGGCATAATCCAATTGAAAACTAAAATCATGATGACAAATTTCATGGATATCATTATTCTTTATACCATACAAGTCATCACAATAATCATCGTAGATAGAAACTTTGTTCTCATAATCAATTGGAACCTCTTCCGAAATAGTGGATTCATCACAAAATAAAGTCATGACCTCTCCAAATCCACTTTCATCAATATAATCATCATAAATAGGAGGCATGCTTTCATCATAATAAATTTGCTCTTCAAAACTTGGGGGACAAAAAATATCATCTTCATCAAACATAGCTTCCCCAAGCTTGTGGCTTTGCATATCATTAGCATCATGGATATTCAAGGAATTCATACTAACAACATTGCAATCATGCTCATCATTCAAATATTTAGTGCCAAACATTTTATAGATTTCTTCTTCTAGCACTTGAGCACAATTATCCTTTCCATCATACTCACGAAAGATATTAAAAAGGTGAAGCGTATGAGACAAACTCAATTCCATTTTTTTATAGTTTTCTTTTATAAACTAAACTAGTGATAAAACAAGAAACTAAAAGACTCGATTGCAAGATCTAAAGATATACCTTCAAGCACTCACCTCCCCGGCAACGGCGCCAGAAAAGAGCTTAGTTGATGGGGTGTTAGTGCCGCTTTCCTCGCCTCCCCGGCAACGGCGCCAGAAAAGAGCTTGATGTCTACTACACAACCTTATTCTTGTAGACGTTGTTGGGCCTCCAAGTGCAGAGGTTTGTAGGACAGTAGCAAATTTCCCTCAAGTGGACCTTAGGTTTATCAATCCGTAGGAGGCGTAGGATGAAGATGGTCTCTCTCGGGCAACCCTGCAACCAAATAACAAAGAGTCTCTTGTGTCCCCAACACACCCAATACAATGGTAAATTGTATAGGTGCACTAGTTCGGCGAAGAGATGGTGAAACAAGTGGTATATGGATGGTAGATAAAGGTATTTGTAATCTGAAATAATAAAAACAGCAAGGTAGCAAGTGATAAAAGTGAGCGTAAACGGTATTGCAATGCTAGGAAACAAGGCCTAGGGTTCATACTTTCACTAGTGTAAGTTCCCTCAACAATACTAACATAATTGGATCATAAAACTATCCCTCAACATGCAACAAAGAGTCACTCCAAAGTCACTAATAGTGGAGAATGAACGAAGAGATTATGGTAGGGTACGAAACCACCTCAAAGTTATTCTTTCCAATCAATCCGTTGGGCTATTCCTATAGGTGTCACAAACAGCCCTAGAGTTCGTACTAGAATAACACCTTAAGACATAAATCAACCAAAACCCTAATGTCACCTAGATACTCCAATGTCACCTCAAGTATCCGTGGGTATGATTATACGATATGCATCACACAATCTCAGATTCATCTATTCAACCAACACAAAGGACCTCAAAGACTGCCCCAAAGTTTCTACCGGAGAATCACGACGAAAACGTGTGCCAACCCCTATGCATAGGTTCCCAATGTCATGAAACCCGCAAGTTGATCACCAAGACATACATCAAGTGTTCTCAAATCTTTAAAGACTCAATCCGATAAGATTACTTCAAAGGGGAAACTCAATTCATTACAAGAGAGAAGAGGGGGAGGAGAAACATAGGATCCAACTATAATAGCAAAGCTCGCGATACATCAAGATCGTGCCAAATCAAGAACACGAGAGAGAGATCAAACACATAGCTACTGGTACATACCCTCAGCCCCGAGGGAGAACTACTCCCTCCTCATCATGGAGAGTGCCGGGATGATGAAGATGGCCACTGGGAAAGGATTGCCCCCTCCGGCAGGGTGCCGGAACGGGTCTAGATTGGTTTTTGGTGGCTACGAAGGCTTCTGGCGGCGGAACTCCCGATCTCATCTCTGTTCTGGAAGTTTTAGGTTACGTAGGTATATATGGGTGCAAGAGGTACGTCGGTGGAGCTTCGGGGGCCCCACGAGGCAGGGGCGCGCCCTAGGGGGGTGGGCGCGCCCCCCACCCTCGTGGGCAGCTCCCGTATCTTCTGATGTGAGGTCCAAGTCCATCAGGTGTGTTTCCTTCCAAAAATAACTTCTCCAGTTGATTTCGTTCCGTTTCGACTCCGTCTGATATTCCTTTTCTTCAAAACACTGAAATAGGCATAAAACAGCAAATCTGGGCTGGGCCTCCGGTTAATAGGTTAGTCCCAAAAATAATATGAAAGTGGATAATAAAGCCCAATATTGCCCAAAACAGTAGATAATATAGCATGGAGCAATCAAAAATTATAGATACGTTGGAGACGTATCAGCCATCCTTGGGGAGATCATCTCGCTTCTCCCCACCAAGGATTGCTGCCGCACCCAAGTCCTCTCAATTCGGTGGTGCCCTCTATGGTGCGCTGTTCCCCTTAATCTCGACTGATTCAGCTATCTCTCTTCAATGATTTTGAAATCCCCAGAGCCATCATCTCCTCCCACCAGGGCTCCATTCAAAGCCTCTGCATCCCGTCATGCTACCTGAGCAAGCATACCATGCCCTGCACGATGGACGCCTGGCTGGAATCCCCTAAATTCACAGAACTGCAGCTGCTTGCATTCTACTATTCCCCTGGAAATCACATACCACATACCGAACGCCATGAACTTGTGCCCTCAGCACCGATGTCCATCTCGGGGTTTTCGTCCTCTCTCCACACCGCCACCTTTGCGCAGTGCTACCTACCAGACAATCTGGTACTAAACCTTCGACTCCCATTTCTCAAGAAACTTTCACTTGTGCGGGTTCGTATATCGGAGGCCCCATTGCACAGCATCATCCACTCCAGTTGCCCTACGCTGGAGTGCTTGGTGCTTGTTTTCATAGTTAGAATCAGTTGTCTCCAAATAAAGTCGCCTAACATTGTAAGAATTGGAATTTCTTTTGACGGAAGGTAGCTCATCATCCAAGATGCCCCTTCACTTCAAAGGTTGATCCTTGATTCTAGTTATTCACCGTTGCAAATAACCGTCCTCTCTGCGCCTAAACTGGAGACCTTGGGTGTAATACATGATCTCTGTGCTCATTTCAATATGGTGTTTGGCCCCACAGTTCTTCAGGTACTTTATATTATCATCTACACTTGTAACCATAAGCTGCATTTTAAATTTCTGTGCATAATTTATATATCATCTTGGAGTACACATTTTGTACTAATGTTATGTTCTATGCTCAATGAAGAGTTTCTCCATGGATGGCCTATCAATGGTGCTGGATTCTGTCAAGATCTTATATATCCAAATGAATAGTTTTGATCTGAACAAGATTATTGGCTTGCTGCAATGCTTTCCATGTCTGGAGAAGTTGTATATAAAGGTGATAATTTCACGCACATTGGAAGCCCGCATATAGTGTACTAGAATTAACCGTTCAGCTGTTGCTCTTTCGACACTCTTCTTTTAGACCTTAACTGTTTTCAATCTTCATGTCTATTTAGGCAACAGGACGGGGTAAGAAAGTTATAACCAATCGGTGGATTCATAAGCATCGGGATTTTCTCACTTCTCATGAGATTCGATTGAAGACAATAACACTAGAACGATATGTAGCCAACCGTGCAAACACAAGATTTGTCACATTCTTCCTGCTGAATGCGAGGTTACTATTGTCCATCAGGCTTAAGTTTATCAGCAGCATGGTTTTGACGGATGGGTATGTCGAAGAGCAAAAAAAGGAGTTTCAGGTGGGCAAAAGAGCTTCTGAACGTGTCGGGCTTCTATTTACAACATATTGTGGTCATAATCCAGTAAATTTTACGACCCAGGATGTTCATTCTATGGACCTGACCAATCCATTTGACTGTGACTGCCGAAAACAGTGCTGGAGTTAGATGTTGTTGCCCTTTTCAATCTGGTTTTTTGTAAACCTGATGAACAATTAACCCTCGTGCTTTTGTACAGTTTGTAAGCTGGAGTTAGATGTTCCTGCCCTTTTCAACTCGGCTGTGACTGTCATATTTTCTTTGAAACAAGGCAAATGGCTTGCCATTCGTTTAATTTAGAGTGAAATATTGTAACAAATCCAAACCAAGGGAAATAACATCACTCTCGCCGGCTGCTTGAGCTCACTGTGCATTACAGAAGCCAAGTGATTAGCCCCCACCAGCACCCACAAACTTGTTTCGAACTAGCACATCAAATGGGCTATAAATTTTCATAGGAAAGGCTGCAAGACTATGACAGATTTGGATTCTGACATTTGGGACCCGCGAGGAAATAGCCTATCCAAGGTGGTGTCGACTTACTAGCCAGTCAACAAACGATTCTGCCTACCAGCCGTTGGATTGACATCCAACATTTGTCGTGTATCTTCTGTCTCTTGTCTTCTTCTTCCTCCAATCGCCCAAACCAAACCACCCCGTCAGCTCCGCCTGCTCCCACCTCCCATGGATGGCTGCGCCTCCGCCGCCCTACCGTACGTACCCTCCAACGTTGGCCAGTCCCTCCCTCTATTCCCCCACACGTCATGTTATTCTCCGGCGACGTCAGCCCCAACACGCACCCGCGCCCGAACCAGTCAACCCTCGTACTCCCCTCCGCCTGCGACTAGACCGGCGCATCTTCAACGGCTCCTATTCGTTCCGTCCGAGGCCTCGCTGGCGTCCTCCGCCTTGCGGCCTTGGTTCGCTCGCCGTGCGCGGTGCGCCGCCCTCTTGTGTTGTCAACATCGTCAACAACCGAGAGGAACAAGGAGATGACTGTACGTGGAGAGGATGACAGTAGGGACCCACCAGCGTCATGGCAGTACACAAGCAAGTGCCTCTATAGTACAAGCCCAAAAATATGGTTCCTCCTAATGGTTGGACATCCGGGGCTCACGCCATTGTCAACGTAGTCAATAAACGAGAGAATTACACTACGAGCGGCTGACACCAGGGACCCAGCAAGTCGCGCAGTTTTTTTAGGAACAAGCAGTTGTTATTTATACTAGTTTTAGCGATGGATCAGGGTAACAACGGGGCTGTGCGGGGGCTGTGGCCCGTCTAGCCAGGGTTTTATTTATGTTTACCACATCATGAGCCCAGTTGTGTTTTTTTCTTGCTGAAAATGGCTAGCCCAGTTCTATTTTTTTAGAAGAAATACCCAAACAAGGCCTACTTGCTTTATCCGCCCTGCTGGGCTGCAAATCTTTCAAGACGAGGAGAGTTTCATTCGGTTTGCCCAGAAATGGGCTGTACATTTTTAAAACACATCAAACCGGGAATTAGTTTCAATTTTTTTCATTACAAGATCTTAAATTCCATAGATTTTTATGCGTGGACAATTATTTGGATTTTATATTTATATAAATTATTTTTCAAAATAGTTTGAATGTGAATCGATATTTCTGGATTAAAAACAGTTGACCGCACCAAAATATGCAAAATTTCGTATACTTTTTAACCGTGGCCACAATATGGGGTGTGATGCTAACAAAAAGAAGATGGGCTCCAAAAAAATTCTTAAGAATTAGCAAATGGGTTGTACATTATTAGAAATAATGGCAGATGGGCTGTATGCTGTTTTCCACAGATTTGAGGCTGAGTTGTGCGCCTACTACAGGTTGACGCGTATGCTTTCATAAAAAAGGTTGACGCACACGCAACACCCTGTCAACTTAGTCAGCACACGAGAGCAGTGAATGTTGGATGTTCATCCAACGGCTGTCGTGCTTCTTCAATCTCTGCTCTTCATGCTCAAGCCGCTCAAACAAGCACCGGCGGGACTGCCTGCTCCCTCCTCCCGTGGCCGGCTATGCTGCCGCGCAGGCCTCACGGCCCCACCGTACTCCCATCGCTGGCCTAGCCATCCCTCTACTCACCCACATATGTTGTTATTCTCCGGTGATGGCAGATGAACCAGTAAACCCTCGTACTCCTCTGCGTGGGAAACAACTGCCGAGTATTCCCTGGCTCCGTGTCGTTCCCTTCCAAGGCCTATCCGTCGTCCACCGCCCTGGTGCTCTCGGCGCGGCCTGGTCAACGTGGTCAATGAATGACATCCATCGGAAGTGGACTATACGTGGAGAGGCTGACAGCTGGGTCCACGGCCGCACACAAGGAAATGCCTCCTTATTACGCGCAAAATAATGATTCCTCCACCTGACAGCTGGGACCCACAGGAAGGGCCTCTGTATTTCGCGAAAAAAACGTGTCCCCCGCTGACAGGTCGGACCCACCAGCTATATCTTCGCACGCAAGGAAGTGCCTCCTTATTAAGCCCAAAAAAAATGAATACCCCCTGCTAGCTGGGACCCACCATATTGTTGGGCTGACTTGTGGACCTACTAAGTTGACAGGGACAGAGAGCTTTGTCAACTTAGTCAATACTCCAGTGACCGTATGATGTCCATCCAACGGCCATAGTGCTTCTTCAACCTCTGGTCTTCTTGCTCCAGCCGCCCAAAGCAGCGCCGGTCGTGCCGCCTGCTCCTGCCTCCCGTGGCCGGCTGTGCTACCGCGAAGGCCTCACCGCCCCCATACTACTCCCACCACTGGCCAGGCCATCCCTCCACTCACCCACACCCCCTGTTATTCTGCGGCGACGGCGGCCTCACACCACAGCCGAACCAGTGAACGCTCATACTCCTCTCCGCGTGGGCATCCACTGCCACGTCTTGCACGGCTCCGCGTCGTCCCCTTCCTAGGCCTCGCCATCGTCCACCGCCGTGGTGCTCTCGGCGCGGCGTGGTCAATGTGGTCAACGACCGACTTCCATCGGAAGAGTACTGTACATGGAGAGGCTGACAACTGGGTCCACGGCAGCCGCAAGGAAGTGCCTCCTTATTACGCGGAAAATAATTATTCCTCCACCTGACAGCGGGGACCCACCGGACGGGCCACTAGTATTTTGCGAAAAAAAATCGTTTCCCCCTGACTGCTGGGACCCACCGGAAGGGCCACCGTATTTCGTGAAAAAAACGTTCCCCCCGCTGTCAGCTCGGAGCCACCAGAAGTGCCTCCTTATTACGCACAAAAAATGAATACTCCCCGGCTAGCTGGGACCCACCTTGTTGGGAGGCTGACTTGTGGGCCTACTAAGTTGACGGGGACGAAGGGCTTTGTCAACTTAGTCAATATGAACGATTCTAGCTCCAGTGACCGTACGATGTCCATCCAACGGCTATAGTGCTTCTTCAACCTTTGGTCTTCTTGCTCCAGCCGCCCAAAGCAGCGCCGGTCGTGCCGCATGCTCCTGCCTCCCGTGGCCGGCTGTGCTACCGTAGAGGCCTCACCGCCCCCTACTATTCCCACCGCTGGCCAGGCCCTGCGGCGACGGCAGCCTCACACCGCAGCCGAACCAGTGAACCCTCGTAGTCCTCTCCGCGCGGGCTTCCACTGTCGCGTCGTCCCCTTCCTAGGCCTCGCCGTCGTCCACCGCCGTGGTGCTCTTCGCGCGGCGTGGTCAACATGGTCAAGGAACGACTTCCATCAGAAGAGTACTGTACGTGGAGAGGCTGACAGCTGGGTCCACGGCCATAGCCCATTTTTTTGTGATTTGCCAAGTAAGTGGCTTTGTCGGGCCTGTTGGGCTGCAAATCTTTCAAGACAAGGAGAGCTTTCATTCGGCTGGCCGAGAAAATGGCCCATCAGTAATGAGAAATGGGTTGTACATTTTTAAAACACATCAAACCGGCAATTAGTTTAAAATATATTTTTTTTCATTTCAAGATTTTAAATTACATTAATTTTTATGCGTGGAGAATTTGTTGGATTTTATATTGATATACATTTATTTTTAAAATCAGTTTGAATGTGAGTCGAAATTTCAGGATTAAAAACAGTTCGGACCGCACCGAAATATGCAAAATTTCGTATAATTTTTTAACCGTTGCCACAATATGGGTTGTAATGCTAACAAAAAGAATATGGGCTCCAAAAAAAACCTTAAGAATTAGCAAATGGGCTGTAAATTATTAGAAAATGGCAGATGGGATGTATGTTGTTTTCCACATATTTGAGGCTTTCCTAAAAAAAGGTTGACGCACAAGCACTGACTATTGGATGTCCATCCAACGGCTGTCGTGCGTCTTCAATCTCTGCTCTTCCTGCTCCAGCCGCTCAAACAAGCGCCGGCAGGACTGCCTGCTCCCTACTCCACGCGGCCGGCTGTGCTGCCGCGCAGGCCTCACCGCCCGACCGTACTCCCATCGCTAGCCTAGCCATCCCTCTACTCACACACACCTGTTGTTATTCTCCGGCGACGGCAGACGAACCAGTAAACCCTCGTACAGTCGTACTCCCCTCCGCGTGGGAAACAACTGCCGAGTCTTCCCTGCCTCCGTGTTGTCCCCTTCCTAGGCCTCGCCGTCGTCCACCGCCCTAGTGCTCTCGGCGCGGCGTGGTCAACGTGGTCAAGGAACAACTTCCATTGGACATGGACTGTACGTGGAGAGGCTGACAGCTGGGTCCACGGCCGCAGCAAGGAAGTGCCTCCTTATTACACGGAAAGTAATGATTCCTCCACCTGACAGCTGGGACCCACCAGACGGGCCACTGTATTTCGTGAAAAAAACATTTCCCCCTGACTGCTGGGACCCACCAGCTACATCTTCGCACGCAAGGAAGTGCATCCGGGCAAAAAAATGATTCGCCCCCTGACTGCTGGGACCCACCAGCTACACCTTCGCAGGCAAGGAAGTGCCTGACAGTCGGGACCCACCTGGTCGAATCATACGTAGTGTTGTCATTCTGGTCGCGAACGTGTACGTACATACTAGTCGATGTAGAGGCGCGCACGTGTCGTAGTAGAGGCACGCACGTAGCATGTACACGTACGTACAGCGGCCGGGGTGCAAGAAAGAAAATATGGTCACGTATGTGTACATACGGGCGGGGTCTCGAACGCCTACTCGCGCATATGTACGGCCAGGGCTCATGTACATGGTTGGGTCGGAACGGAGAAACAGCGTCATCATCGTGTTCATGGGGAGGCAACCGAATGCGTCGTGTTCATGGGGAGGCAACAGAATGCGTCGTGTTCATCGGGAGGGCTTGGACGGAACAGGCGATGGAAACGAGGCCTGGCATACCGCAAAACGGAGCAAACGGCCTTGTGTTCGACCGGCCATGTTCGAAACGGGATCCTGTTCATCGAGAGGGGTCTGACGTACCGCAAAACGGAGGAAACGGACCTCCTACGGTCGGAACGGGGGTCCTGTTCATCGGGAGGGGTGTGGCGTATCGTAAAACGGACGAAACGGACCTCCTACGGTCGAAACAGGGGTCCTATTCATCGGGAGGGGTGTAGCGTACCGCAAAACAGGACTCCACGGGATACTGTTCATCTCCACCATCGACCCCCTCCAGCCTCCACGAGCTACTGTTCATCCACCGTCGACCTCCTCCAGCCTCCACCTGTGACTGTTCATCCACGGGCTCCTGTTCATCCAGCCTCCACCGCGCGCTACTCCACCGGCTACTGTTCAACCAGTCCTGTCCACGAGCTCTTGTTCAACCACCCCTCCACGGGCTACTGTTCATCCTGCCCTCAACCGTCTACTGTTCATCCTGCCCTCCACGGGGTGGTCCTGTTCATCCAGCCCTCCACGGGGTCCTGTTCATCCAGCCCCAAATGGCTCGATCGATCGGGGTCCTGTTCATCCAGAGGCAACACCACGGGGTCTTGTTCATCCACCCCCACCGGGAACTATTCATCCAAACCCCCCTCGCAACGCTCACTGTTCATCCAGAGGCAGCATCGATGTGAACTATGGGTGTTAATCACATGGTGATGTGAACTATTGCTGTTAAATCACATGGCGATGTGAACTAGATTATTGACTCTAGTGCAAATGGGAGACTGAAGGAAATATGCCTTAGAGGCAATAATAAAGTTATTATTTATTTCCTTATATCATGATAAATGTTTATTATTCATGCTAGAATTGTATTAACCGGAAACATAATACTTGTGTGAATACATAGACAAACAAAGTGTCACTGGTATGCCTCTACTTGACTAGCTCGTTAATCGAAGATGGTTATGTTTCCTAACCATAAACAAAAGAGTTGTTATTTGATTAACGGGATCACATCATTAGGAGAATGATGTGATTGACATGACCCATTCCATTAGCTTAGCACCCGATCGTTTAGTGTGTTGCTATTGCTTTCTTCATGACTTATACATGTTCCTATGACTATGAGATTATGCAACTCCCGTTTACCGGAGGAACACTTTGGGTGCTACCAAACGTCACAACGTAACCGCGTGATTATAAAGGAGTACTACAGGTGTCTCCAAAGGTACATGTTGGGTTGGCATATTTCGAGATTAGGTTTTGTCACTCCGATTGTCGGAGAGGTATCTCTGGGCCCTCTCGGTAATGCACATCACTTAAGCCTTGCAAGCATTGCAACTAATGAGTTAGTTGTGGGATGATGTATTACGGAACGAGTAAAGAGACTTGCCGGCAACAAGATTGAACTAGGTATTGGAATACTGACGATCGAATCTCGGGCAAGTAACATACCGATGACAAAGGGAACGACGTATGTTGTTATGCGGTCTGACCGATAAAGATCTTCGTAGAATATGTAGGAGCCAATATGGGCATCTAGGTCCCGCTATTGGTTATTGACCGGAGACGTGTCTCGGTCATGTCTACATTGTTCTCGAACCCGTAGGGTCCGCACGCTTAAGGTTACGATGACAGTTATATTATGAGTTTATGCATTTTGATGTACCGAAGGTTGTTCGGAGTCCCGGATGTGATCACGGACATGACGAGGAGTCTCGAAATGGTCGAGACATAAAGATTAATATATTGGAAGCCTATGTTTGGATATCGGAAGTGTTCCGGGTGAAATCGGGATTTTACCGGAGTACCGGGAGGTTACCGGAACCCCCCGGGAGCTATATGGGCCATGATGGGCCTTAGTGGAAAAGAGAAGAGGCAGCCCCTCATGGGCCGCGCGCCCCTCCCCTCCCTTGGTCCGAATAGGACAAGGAGAAGGGGCCGGCCCCTCTCTCTCTTTTCCCCCCTCAGCGAATCCTGTTCCAACTAGGATTGGGGGGGATCCTACTCCCAGAGGGAGTAGGACTCTCCTGGCGCGCCCTCCTTGGCCGGCCAGCCTCCCCCTTTAGTCCTTTATATACGGAGGCAGGGGCACCCCAGAGACACACAAGTTGATCCACGTGATCATATTCTTAGCCGTGTGCAGTGCCCCCTTCCACCATAGTCCTCGATAATATTGTAGCGGAGTTTAGGCGAAGCCCTGCTGCAGTAGTACATCAAGATCGTCACCACGCCGTCGTGCTGACGGAACTCTTCCCTAACACTTTGCTGGATCGGAGTCCGGGGATCGTCGTCGAGCTGAACGTGTGCTAAAACTCGGAGGTGCCGTAGTTTCGGTGCTTGATCGGTCGGGCCGTGAAGACGTACGACTACATCAACCAAACGCTTCCGTTGTCGATCTACCAAGGGTACGTAGATCACACTCTCCCCTCGTTGCTATGCATCACCATGATCTTGCGTGTGCGTAGGAAATTTTTCAAAATTACTACGTTCCCCAACAGTGGCATCCGAGCCTAGGTTTTATGTGTTGATGTTATATGCACGAGTAGAACACAAGTGAGTTGTGGGCGATATAAGTCATACTGCTTACCAGCATGTCATACTTTGGTTCGGCGGTATTGTTGGATGAAGCGGCCTGGACCGACAATACGCGTACGCTTACGCGAGACCGGTTCTCCCGACATGCTTTGCACAAAGGTGGCTAGCGGGTGACAGTTTCTCCAACTTTAGTTGAACCGAGTGTGGCTACGCCCGGTCCTTGCGAAGGTTAAAATAGCACCAACTTGACAAACTATCATTGTGGTTTTTGATGCGTAGGTAAGAACGGTTCTTGCTAAGCCCGTAGCAGCCACGTAAAACTTGCAACAACAAAGTAGAGGACGTCTAACTTGTTTTTGCAGGGCATGTTGTGATGTGATATGGTCAAGACGTGATGAGATATAAGTTGTTGTATGAGATGATCATGTTTTGTTGAATTTATCGGCAACTGGCAAAATCCTTATGGTTGTCTCTCTATTGCATAAGATGCAAGCGCCCAATAACTGCTTTACTTTATCACTATGCGATAGCAATAGTTGCAAGAGCAATTGTTGGCGAGACGACCACGTGACGACACATTGATATAGATCAAGATGATGTAGATCATGGTGTCATGCCGGTGACGATAGAGATCATGACAGTACTTTGGAGATGGAAATCAAAGGCGCAAGATCATGATGGCCATATCATGTCACATATTTTGATTGCATATGATGTTTATCTTTTATACATCTTATTTTGCTTAGTTTGACCGTAGCATTTTAAGATGATCTCTCACTAATTATCAAGAAGTGTTCTCCCTGAGTATGCACCATTGCGAAAGTTCTTCGTGCTGAGACACCACGTGATGATCGGGTGTGATAGGCTCTATGTTCAAATACAACGGGTGCAAAACAGTTGCACACGCGGAATACTCAGGTTATACTTGACGAGCCAAGCATATACAGATATGGCCTCGGAACACGGAGACCGAAAGGTCGAGCGTGAATCATATAGTAGATATGATCAACATAGTGATGTTCACCAATGAAACTGCTCCATCTCACGTGATGATCGGACATGGTTTAGTTGATTTGGATCATGTGATCACTTAGAGGATTAGAGGGATGTCTATCTAAGTGGGAGTTCTTAAGTAATATGATTAAATTGAACTTAAATTTATCATGAACTTAGTCCTGGTAGTATTTTGCAAATCATGTTGTAGATCAATAGCTCGCGTTGTTGCTTCCCTGTGTTTATTTTGATATGTTCCTAGAGAAAATTGTGTTGAAAGATGTTAGTAGCAAAGATGCGGATTGGATCCGTGATCTGAGGTTTATCCTCATTGCTGCACAGAAGAATTATGTCCTTGATTCACCGCTAGGTGACAGACCTATTGCAGGAGCAGATGCAGACGTTATGAACGTTTGGCTAGCTCAATATGATGACTACATGATAGTTTAGTGCACCATGCTTAATGGCTTAGAATCGGGACTTCAAAGACGTTTTGAACGTCATGGACCATATGAGATGTTCCAGGAGTTGAAGTTAATATTTCAAGCAAATACCCGAGTTGAGAGATATGAAGTCTCCAACAAGTTCTATAGCTAAAAGATGGAGGAGAATCGCTCAACTAGTGAGCATGTGCCCAGATTGTCTGAGTACTACAATCGCTTGAATCAAGTGGGAGTTAATCTTCCAGATAAGATAGTGATTGACAGAATTCTCTAGTCACCATCACCAAGTTAGTAGAACTTCGTGATGAACTATGATATGCAAGGGATAACGGAAACGATTCCCAAGCTCTTCGTAATGCGGAAATTGATAAAGGTAGAAATCGAAAAAAACATCAAGTGTTGATGGTAGACAAGAACACTAGTTTCAAGAAAAGGGCAGAGGGAAGAAGGGGAACTTCAAGAAGAACAGCAAGCGAGTTGCTGCTCAAGTGAAGAAGCCCAAGTCTGATCCTAATCCTGAGACTAAGTGCTTCTACTGCAAAGGGACTGGTCACTGGAAGCGGAACTACCCCAAGTGATTGGCAGATAAGAAGGATGGCAAAGTGAACATAAGTATATTTGATATACATGTTATTGATGTGTACTTTACTAGTGTTTGTAGCAACCCCTCAGTATTTGATACTAGTTCAGTTGCTAAGATTAGTAACTCGAAACGGGAGTTGCAGAATAAAGACTAGTTGAGGGTGAAGTGACGATGTGTGTTGGAAGTGGTTCCAAGATTGATATGATCATCATCGCACACTCCCTATACTTTCGGGATTAGTGTTGAACCTGAATAAGTGTTATTTGGTGTTTGTGTTGAGCATGAATATGATTTGATCATGTTTATTGTAATACGGTTATTCATTTAAGTAAGAGAATAAATTGTTGTTCTATTTACATGAATAAAACCTTATATGGTTACACACCCAATGAAAATAGTTCGTTGGATCTCGATCGTAGTGATACACATAATCATAATATTGAAACCAAAAGATGCAAAGTTAATAATGATAGTGCAACTTATTTGTGGCACTGCCGTTTAGGTCATATTGGTGTAAAGCGCATGAAGAAACTCCATGCTGATGGGATTTTGGAATCACTTGATTATGAATCACTTGATGATTGCGAACCATGCCTCATGGGCAAGATGACTAAGACTCCGTTCTCCGGAGCGAGCAACTGACTTATTGGAAATAATACATACTGATGTATGCGGTACGATGAGTGTTAAGGCTCACGGCAAGTATCGTTATTTTCTGAACTTCACAGATGATTTGAGCAGATATGGGTATATCTACTTGATGAAACATAAGTCTGAAACATTTGAAAAGTTCAAAGAATTTCAGAGTGAAGTGGAAAATCATCGTGACAAGAAAATAAAGTTTCTACGATCTGATCGCGGAGACAAATATTTGAGTTACGAGTTTGGTCTTCAATTAAAACAATGTGGAATAGTTTCACAAACTCATGCCACATGGAACACCACAGCATAATGGTGTGTCCGAACGTCATAACCGTACTTTATTGGATATAGTGCAATCTATGATGTCTCTTACCGATCTACCACTATCGTTTTGGGGTTATGCATTAAAGACAACTGCATTCACGTTTAAAAGGGCACCATCTAAGTCCGTTGAGACGACACAATCTGAACTGTGGTTTGGCAAGAAACCAAAGTTGTCGTTTCTTAAAGTTTGGGATTGTGATGCTTATATGAAAAAGTTTCATCCTGATAAGCTCAAACCCAAATCGGAGAAATATGTCTTCATAGGATACCCAAAGGAGACTGTTGGGTACACCTTCTATCACAAATCCGAAGGCAAGACTTTTGTAGCTAAATTCGGAGTTTTTTTAGAGGAGTTTCTCTCGAAAGAAGTGAGTGGGAGGAAAGTAGAACTTGATGAGGTAACTGTACCTGCTCCCTTATTGGAAAGTAGTTCATCACAGAAATCTGTTCCTGTGACTACTACACCAATTAGTGAGGAAGCTACTGATGATGATCATGTAACTTCAGATCAAGTTACTACCGAATCTCGTAGGTAAACCAGAGTGAGATCCACACCAGAGTGGTATAGTAATCCTGTTCTGGAAGTCATGTTACTAGACCATGATGAACTTGTGAACTATGAGGAAGCGATGATGAGCCCAGATTCCGCGAAATGGTTTGAGGCCATAAAATCTGAGATATGATCCATGTATGAGAACAAAGTATGGACTTTGATGGATTTGCCCGATGATCGGCAAGCCATAGAAAATAAATGGATCTTCAAGAGGAAGACGGACGCTGATAGTAGTGTTACTATCTACAAAGCTAGAATTGTCACAAAAGGTTTTCGACAAGTTCAAGGTGTTGACTACGATGAGATTTTCTCACTCGTATCTATGCTTAAGTCTGTCCGAATCATGTTAGCAATTGCCGCATTTTATGAAATCTGGCAAATGGATAAACAAAACTGCATTCCTTAATGATTTATTAAAGAAGAGTTGTATGTGATGCAACAAGATGGTTTTGTCAATCCTAAAGGTGCTAACAAAATATGCAAGCTCCAGCGATCCATTTATGGACTAGTGCAAGCATCTCGGAGTTGGAATATACGCTTTGATAAGTTGATCAAAGCATATAGTTTTATATAGACTTGCGGTGAAGTCTGTATTTACAAGAAAGTGAGTGGGAGCACTACAACATTTCTGATAAGTATATGTGAATGACATATTGTTGATCGGAAATAATGTAGAATTATTCTGCAAAGCATAAAGGAGTGTTTGAAAGGATTTTTTCAAAGAAAGGCCTCAGTGAAGCTGCTTACATATTGAGTATCAAGATCTATCGAGATAGATCAATACGCTTGATAAGTTTTTTCAATGAATACATACCTTGACAAGATTTTGAAGTAGTTCAAAATGGAACAGTCAAAGAAAAATTTTCTTGCCTGTGTTACAAGGTGTGAAGTTGAGTAAGACTCAAAGCCCGACCACAGCAGAAGATAGAAAAAGAATGAAAGTCATTCCCTATGCCTTAGTCATAGGTTCTATAAAGTATGCCATGCTGTGTACCAGATCTATTGTATACCATACACTGTGTTAAGAGAGGGAGTACAATAGTGGTCTAGGAGTAGATCAATGGACAGCGGTCAAAATTATCCTTACTGGAATAAGGATATGTTTCTCGATTACGGAGGTGACAAAAGGTTCGTCGTAAAGGGTTACGTCGATGCAAGTTTTGACACTGATCCAGATGATTCTAAGTCTCAATCTGGATACATATTGAAAGTGGGAGCAATAAGCTAGAGTAGCTCCGTGCAGAGCATTGTTGACATAGAAATTCGCAAAATACTTACGGATCTGAATGTGGCAGACCCGTTGACTAAAATTATCTCACAAGCAAAACATGATCACACCTTAGTACTCTTTGGGTGTTAATCACACAGCGATGTGAACTAGATTAATGACTCTAGTAAACCCTTTTGGGTGTTGATCACATATCGATGTGAACTATGGGTGTTAATCACATGGTGATGTGAACTATTGCTGTTAAATCACATGGCGATGTGAACTAGATTATTGACTCTAGTGCAAGTGGGAGACTGAAGGAAATATGCCTTAGAGGCAATAATAAAGTTATTATTTATTTCCTTATATCATGATAAATGTTTATTATTCATGCTAGAATTGTATTAACCAGAAACATAATACTTGTGTGAATACATAGACAAACAAAGTGTCACTGGTATGCCTCTACTTGACTAGCTCGTTAATCGAAGATGGTTATGTTTCCTAACCATAAACAAAAGAGTTGTTATTTGATTAACGGGAATCACTTCATTAGGAGAATGATGTGATTGACATGACCCATTCCATTAGCTTAGCACCGATCGTTTAGTATGTTGCTATTGCTTTCTTCATGACTTATACATGTTCCTATGACTATGAGATTATGCAACTCCCGTTTACCGGAGGAACACTTTGGGTGCTACAACGTCACAACGTAACCGCGTGATTATAAAGGAGTACTACAGGTGTCTCCAAAGGTACATGTTGGGTTGGCATATTTTGAGATTAGGTTTTGTCACTCCGATTGTCGAAGAGGTATCTCTGGGCCCTCTCGGTAATGCACATCACTTAAGCCCTGCAAGCATTGCAACTAATGAGTTAGTTGTGGGATGATGTATTACGGAACGAGTAAAGAGACTTGCCGGCAACGAGATTGAACTAGGTATTGGAATACTGACGATCGAATCTCGGGCAAGTAACATACCGATGACAAAGGGAACGACGTATGTTGTTATGCGGTCTGACCGATAAAGATCTTCATAGAATATGTAGGAGCCAATATGGGCATCTAGGTCCCGCTATTGGTTATTGACCGGAGACGTGTCTTGGTCATGTCTACATTGTTCTCGAACCCGTAGGGTCCGCACGCTTAAGGTTACGATGACAGTTATATTATGAGTTTATGCATTTTGATGTACCGAAGGTTGTTCGGAGTCCCGGATGTGATCACGGACATGACGAGGAGTCTCAAAATGGTCAAGACATAAAGATTAATATATTGGAAGCCTATGTTTGGATATCGGAAGTGTTCCGGGTGAAATCGGGATTTTACCGGAGTACCGGGAGGTTACCGGAACCCCCCGGGAGCTATATGGGCCATGATGGGCCTTAGTGGAAAAGAGAAGAGGCAGCCCCTCATGGGCCACGCGCCCCTCCCCTCCCTTGGTCCGAATAGGACAAGGAGAAGGGGCCGGCCCCTCTCTCTCTTTTCCCCCCTCCGCGAATCCTATTCCAACTAGGATTAGGCGGGGGGAATCCTACTCCCAGAGGGAGTTGGACTCTCCTGGCGTGCCCTCCTTGGCCGGCCAGCCTCCCCCCTTTAGTCCTTTATATACGGAGGCAGGGGCACCCCAGAGACACACAAGTTGATCCACGTGATCATATTCTTAGCCGTGTGCGGTGCCCCCTTCCACCATAGTCCTCGATAATATTGTAGCGGAGTTTAGGCTAAGCCCTGCTGCAGTAGTACATCAAGATCGTCACCACGCCGTCGTGCTGACGGAACTCTTCCCCAACACTTTGCTGGATCGGAGTCCGGGGATCGTCGTCGAGCTGAACGTGTGCTAAAACTCGGAGGTGCCGTAGTTTCAGTGCTTGATCGGTCGGGCCGTGAAGACGTACGACTACATCAACCAAACACTTCCGTTGTCGATCTACCAAGGGTACGTAGATCACACTCTCCCCTCGTCGCTATGCATCACCATGATCTTGCGTGTGCGTAGGAATTTTTTTGAAATTACTACGTTCCCCAACACCAACGCCTCCCACACACGCGCGTACGTGTACGAGAGAAACGTGCATCGCTCGGCCCCCGACCTCCCACCGTAACCGGGAACTCCCCGAAATTTTCCTCGCCCTCGCTTCTACCATGGTTTTTTCCGTCATGGACGGCCCAAAGAATGTCATGCAGCTGCGTCTCTGGCCCACCCAGGATGAAAAGCCCATTTTCTGTCATGATTTTTTGTCATAGAAGTAGGAACCCACCACATCTATGATGATACCGGGTTTCGTCACAATTATCGTCATAGAAGTGTCATATGTATGACAAAAAAAATTTCGTTCGGCCCAAAATGTCACGGATGTGTCTTTTTTTTGTAGTGTGAGGAAAATCCTCAAGTTACGGACCCAGTCCGTGTAGTTGCTACCATCATCTTTGAACTTAGCTTTCTCTAGGAATGCATTAAAATTCAACGGAACAACAGCACGGGCCATTTATCTACAACAACATAGACATGCAAAATACTATTAGGTACTAAGTTCATGATAAATTAAAGTTCAATTAATCATATTACTTAAGAACTCCCACTTAGATAGACATCCCTCTAGTCATCTAAATGATCACGTGATCCATATCAACTAAACCATGTCCGATCATCACGTGAGATGGAGTAGTTTTCAATTGTGAACATCACTATGTTGATCATATCTACTATATGATTCACGCTCGACCTTTCGGTCTCGGTGTTCCGAGGCCATATCTGCATATGCTAGGCTCGTCAAGTTTAACCCGAGTATTCTGCTTGTGCAAAACTGGCTTGCACCTGTTGTATGTGAACGTAGAGCTTATCACACCCGACCATCACGTGGTGTCTCGGCACGATGAACTGTAGCAACGGTGCATACTCAGGGAGAACACTTATACCTTGAAATTTAGTGAGAGATCATCTTATAATGCTACCGCCGTACTAAGCAAAATAAGATGCATAAAGGATAAACATCACATGCAATCAATATAAGTGATATGATATGGCCATCATCATCTTGTGCCTTTGATATCCATCTCCAAAGCACCGTCATGATCACCATCGTCACCGGCTTGACACCTTGATCTCCATCGTAGCATCGTGTCATCTCGCCAACTATTGCTTCCATGACTATCGCTGCCGCTTAGTGATAAAGTAAAGCAATTACATGGCGATTGCAATTCATACAATAAAGAGACAACCATATGGCTCCTGCCAGTTGCCGATAACTATGTTACAAAACATGATCATCTCATACATCAATTTATATAATCACGTCTTAACCATATCACATCACAACATGCCCTGCAAAAACAAGTTAGACGTCCTCTACTTTATTGTTGCAAGTTTTACGTGGCTGCTACAGGCTTTAGCAAGAACCGTTCTTACCTACGCATGAAAACCACAACATGGTATTGTGATTGCTTTTTGATCTTTAGAAAGAACCCTGTTCATTGAATCCGATTCAACTAAAGTTGGGGAAACAGACACCCGCCAGCCACCTGTGTGCGAAGCACGTCGGTAGAACCAGTCTCATGAACGCGGTCATGTAATGTCGATCCGGGCCGCTTCATCCAACAATACCGCCGAATCAAGAAACAACTAGTGACGACAAGCAATATGTATATACCCACGCCCACAACTCCTTTGTGTTCTACTCGTGCATATAACATCTACGCATAGACCTGGCTTGGATGCCACTGTTGGGGAACACAGTATTTCAAAAAAAATTCTACGATCATGCAAGATCTATCTAGGAGATGCATAGAAACGAGAGGGGAGAGTGTGTCTACGTACCCTCGTAGACTGAAAGCGGAAGCGTTGAGTAACACGGTTGATGTAGTCAAATGTCTTCGCGATCCAACCGATCAAGTATCGAACACACGGCACCTCCGCGATCTGCACACGTTCAGCTCAGTGATGTCCCTCGAACTCTAGATCCAGCTAAGGCCGAGGGAGAGTTTTGTCAGCACGACGGCATGTTGACGGTGATGATGAAGTTACCGACGCAAGGCTTCGCCTAAGCACTACGACAATATGACCGAGGTGGAAATTGTTGGAAATATGCCCTAGAGGCAATAATAAATTGATTATTATTATATTTCCTTGTTCATGATAATCGTTTATTATCCATGCTAGAATTGTATTGATAGGAAACTCAGATACATGTGTGGATACATAGACAACACCATTTCCCTAGTAAGCCTCTAGTTGACTAGCTCGTTGATCAATAGATGGTCACGGTTTCCTGACTGACCATGGACATTGGATGTCGTTGACGGGATCACATCATTAGGAGAATGATGTGATGGACAAGACCCAATCCTAAGCATAGCACAAGATCGTGTAGTTCGTCTGCTAGAGCTTTTCTAATGTCAAGTATCTTTTCCTTAGACCATGAGATTGTGCAACTCCCGGATACTGTAGGAATACTTTGGGTGTGCCAAACGTCACAATGTAACTGGGTGACTATAAAGGTGCACTACGGGTATCTCCGAAAGTGTCTGTTGGGTTGGCACGAATCGAGACTGGGATTTGTCACTCCGTATGACGGAGAGGTATCTCTGGGCCCACTCGGTAGGACATCATCATAATGTGCACAATGTGATCAAGGAGTTGATCACGGGATGATGTGTTACGGAACGAGTAAAGAGACTTGCCAGTAACGAGATTGAACAAGGTATCGGGATACCGACGATCAAATCTCGTGCAAGTATCATACCACTAGACAAAGGGAATTGTATACGGGATTGATCGAATCCTCGACATCATGGTTCATCCGATGAGATTATTGTGGAACATGTGGGAACCAACATGGGTATCCAGATCCCTCTATTGGTTATTGACCACCGGAGAACGTCTCGGTCATGTCTGCATGGTTCCCGAACCCGTAGGGTCTACACACTTAAGGTTCGATGACGCTAGGGTTATAAAGGAAGTTTGTATGTGGTTACCGAATGTTGTTTGGAGTCCCGGATGAGATCCCGGACGTCACGAGGAGTTCCGGAATGGTCCGGAGGTAAAGATTTATATATGGGAAGTCCTGTTTTGGTCACCGAAAAAGTTTCGGGTTTTATCGGTAACATACCGGGACCACCGGGAGGGTCCCGGGGGTCCACCAAGTGGGGCCACCAGCCCCAGAGGGCAGCATGGGCCAAGTGTGGGAGGGGACCAGCCCCGGGTGGGCTGGTGCGCCCCCCACCAAGGCCCAAGGCCCAAGGGAGAGTGGAAGGGGGCAAACCCTAGGCTCAGATGGGCCTAAGGCCCACCTAGTGGTGCGCCCCCTCTCTCCCCCCTTGCCCCCCCTAGATGGGATCTAGGGCTGGAGGCCACCCCTAGGGGTGGAAACCTAGGTGGGGGCGCAGCCCCTCCCCTCCCCCTATATATACTTGAGGTTTGGGCTGCCCAAGACACGAGTTCCTCTCCTTCTTGGCGCAGCCCTACCCCTCTCCCTCCTCGTCTCTCGTAGTGCTTGGCGAAGCCCTACTGGAGTACCACGCTCCTCCACCACCACCACGCCGTTGTGCTGCTGCTGGATGGAGTCTTCCTTAACCTCTCCCTCTCTCCTTGCTGGATCAAGGCATGGGAGACATCACCGGGCTGTACGGTGTTGAACGCGGAGGTGCCGTCCTTTCGGCACTAGGATCTCCGGTGATTTGAATCACGACGAGTACGACTCCTTTAACCCCGTTCTCTTGAACGCTTCCGCTTAGCGATCTACAAGGGTATGTAGATGCACTCTCCTTCCCCTCGTTGCTGGTTTCTCCATAGATAGATCTTGGTGACACGTAAGAAAATTTTGAATTTCTGCTACGTTCTCCAACAGTGGCATCATGAGCTAGGTCTATTCCGTAGATTCTATGCACGAGTAGAACACAAAGTAGTTGTGGGTGTTGATTTTGTTCAATATGCTTACCGTTACTAGTCCAATCTTGTTTCGACGGTATTGTGGGATGAAGCGGCCCGGACCGACCTTACACGTACTCTTACGTGAGACTGGTTCCACCGACTGACATGCACTAGTTGCATAAGGTGGCTAGCGGGTGTCTGTCTCTCCCACTTTAGTCGGAACGGATTCGATGAAAAGGGTCCTTATGAAGGGTAAATAGCAATTGGCATATCACGTTGTGGTTTTGCGTAGGTAAGAAACGTTCTTGCTAGAAACCCATAGCAGCCACGTAAAACATGCAAACAACAATTAGAGGACGTCTAAGTTGTTTTTGCAGGGTATGCTATGTGATGTGATATGGCCAAGAAGAATGTGATGAATGATATGTGATGTATGAGATTGATCATGTTCTTGTAATAGGAATCACGACTTGCATGTCGATGAGTATGACAACCGGCAGGAGCCATAGGAGTTGTCTTTATTTATTGTATGACCTGCGTGTCATTGAAAAACGCCATGTAATTACTTTAGTTTATTGCTAACCGGTAGCCATAGTAGTAGAAGTAATAAGTTGGCGAGACAACTTCATGGAGACACGATGATGGAGATCATGATGATGGAGATCATGGTGTCATGCCGGTGACAAGATGATCATGGAGCCCCAAGATGGAGATCAAAGGAGCTATATGATATTGGCCATATCATGTCACTATTATTTGATTGCATGTGATGTTTATCATGTTTTTGCATCTTGTTTACTTAGAACGACGGTAGTAAATAAGATGATCCCTCATAATAATTTCAAGAAAGTGTTCCCCCTAACTGTGCACCGTTGCGACAGTTCGTTGTTTCAAAGCACCACGTGATGATCGGGTGTGATAGATTCCAACGTTCACATACAACGGGTGTAAGACAGATTTACACATGCAAACACTTAGGTTGACTTGACGAGCCTAGCATGTACAGACATGGCCTCCGAACATAGAAGACCGAAAGGTCGAACATGAGTCGTATAGAAGATACGATCAACATGAAGATGTTCACCGATGTTGACTAGTCCGTCTCACGTGATGATCGGACACGGCCTAGTTGACTCGGATCATGTAATCACTTAGATGACTAGAGGGATGTCTATCTGAGTGGGAGTTCATAAGATGAACTTAATTATCCTGAACATAGTCAAAAAGATCTTTGCAAATTATGTCGTAAGCTCGCGCTTTAGTTCCACTGTTTAGATATGTTCCTAGAGAAAATATAGTTGAAAGTTGACGGTAGCAATTATGCGGACAGTAGAAAGCTTATGTCCTTAATGCACCGCTCAGCGTGCTGAACCCCGAACGTCGTTTGTGGATGTTACGAACATCAGACATACATGTTTAGATAACTACGTGATAGTTCAGTTAAACGGTTTAGAGTTGAGGCACCAAAGACGTTTTCGAAACGTCGCGGAACATATGAGATGTTTCGAGGGCTGAAATTGGGATTTCAGGCTCGTGCCCACGTCGGGAAGTATGATACCTCCGACGATTTTCTTAGCCTGCAAACTAAGGGAGAAAAGCTCAATCTTGAGCTTGTGCTCAGATTGTCTGAGTACAACAATCGCTTGAATCGAGTGGGAGTTGATCTTCCAGATGAAATAGTGATGGTTCTCCAAAGTCACTGCCACCAAGCTACTAGAGCTTCGTGATGAATAGATATGATCCTTGAGCTATTCGCGACACCGCGAAAAGTAGAAATCAAAAGGGAGCATCAATCGTTGATGGTTAGTAAAACCACTAGTTTCAAGAAGGGCAAGGGCAAGAAAGGGATACTTCATGGAACAACAAATCAGTTGATGTTCTAGTGAAGAAACCCAAAGTTGAACCCAAGCCCGAGACTAAGTGCTTCTTTAATAAGGGGAACAGTCACTGAAGCAGAACCACCCTAGATACTTGGTAGATGAGAAGGCTGGCAAGGTCGACAGAAGTATATTGGATATGCATTATAATGTGTACTTTACTAGTACTCCTAGTAGCACCAAGGTATTAGATACCGGTTCGGTTGCTAAGTGTTAGTAACTTGAAACAAAAGGCTACGGAATAAACGGAGACTAGCTAAAAGGTGAGATGACGATATGTGTTGGAAGTATTTCCAAGGTTGATCAAACATCGTATGCTCCCTCTACCATCGAGATTGGTATTAAAACCTAAATAATTGTTATTTGGTGTTTGCGTTGAGCATAGACATGATTGGATTATGTCTATCGCGATACGGTTATTCATTTAAGGAGAATAATGGTTACTCTATTTTATTTGAATTATACCATCCCGATCGTAGTGATACACATTTTCATGCCAAAGGTATAAGATAGTAATGATAGTACCACACAAATGTGGCACTGCAATTTGAGTCATATTGGTATAAAATGCATGAAGAAGCTCCATGTTGATGGATCTTTGGACTCACTCATTTTTGAAAGGATTGAGACATGCGAACCATGTTTGTTGGTAGATATGCATGAAGAAACTCTATACAGATGGATCGTTTGGACTCACTTGATTTTGAATCACTTGAGACATGCAAATCATACCACATGGGCAAGATGACTGAAAGCCTCGTTTTCAGTAAAATGGAACAAGAAAGCAACTTGTTGGAAGTAATACATTTTGATGTGTGCAGTCCAATGAGTGCTGAGGCGTGTAGTGGATATCGTTATGTTCTTACTTCACAGATGATTTGAGTAAATGTTGAGTACATTTACTTGATGAATTACGAGTCTGAATTATTGAAAGGTTCAAGTAATTTCAGGGTGAAGTTGAAAGATCATCGTGACAAGAGGATAAAATATCTATGATATGATCATAGAGATGAATATCTGAATTACGAGTTTGGCACAGAATTAAGACATTGTGGAAATTGTTGCACAACTAATACAGCCTGGAACACCATAGTGTGATGGTGTGTCCGAACATCATAACTGCACCCTATTGGATATGATGCATACCATGATGTCTCTTATCGAATTACCACGATAGTTTATGGGTTAGGCATTAGAGACAACCACATTCACTTTAAATAGGGCACCACATAATTCCGATGAGATGACACCGTATGAACTATGGTTTAGAGAAACCCAAGCTGTCATTTCTTAAAAGTTTGGGGCTGCGATGCTTATGTGAAAAAGTTTCAGGCTGATAAGCTCGAACCCAAAGCGGATAAATGCATCTTCATAGGACACCCAAAACAGTTGGGTATACCTCCTGTCTCAGATCCGAAAGCAATAAGGGATTATTTCTAGAATCGGGTCCTTTCTCGAGGAAAAGTTTCTCTCGAAGGAATTGAGTGGGAGGATGGTGGAGACTTGATGAGGTTATTGAACCGTCACTTCAACTAGTGTATAGCAGGGCACAAAGAGTTGTTCCTGTGGCACCTACACCAATTGAAGTGGAAGCTTATGATATTGATCATGAGACTTCGGATCAAGTCACTCCCAAACCTCGTAGGATGACAAGGATGCGTACTACTTTAGAGTGGTACGTAATCCTGTCTTGGAAGTCATGTTGCTAGACAACAATGAACCTACGAGCTATGGAGAAGCGATGGTGGGCCCGGATTCCGATAAATGGCTCGAGGCCATAAAATCCGAGAGAGGATCCATGTATGAAAACAAAATGTAGACTTTGGCAGAACGGCTCGATGGTCGTAAGGCTGTTGAGTATAGATGGATTTTTAAAAGGAAGACGGACAATGATGGTAAATGTCACCATTAAGAAAGCTCGACTTGTCGTTAAGATGTTTTCCGACAAGTTCAAGGAGTTGACTACGATGAGACTTTCTCACTCGTAGTGATGCTAAGAGTCTGTTGGAATTATATTAGCATTATTTATGAAATCTTGCAGATAGGATGTCAAAAACATTGTTTTCTCAACGATTTTCTTGAGGAAAGGTTGTATGTGATACAACCGGAAGGTTTTGTCAATCCTGAAAGATGCTAATAAGTATGCAAAGCTCCAGCAATCCTTCTAAGGACTGGAGTAAGCATCTCGGAGTTGGAATGTATGCTTTGATGAGATGATCAAAGATTTTGGGTGTATACAAAGTTTATGAGGAACTTGTATTTCCAAAGAAGTGAGTGGGAGCACTATAGAATTTCCGATGAGTATGTGTTGTTAACATGTTGTTGATCGGAAATGATGTAGAATTTCTAGAAAGCATGCAGAGTTATTTGAAAAGTGTTTTTCAATGGAAAGCCTGGATTAAGCTACTTGAACGTTGAGCATCAAGATCTATAAGGATAGATCAAAACGCTTAATGGTACTTTCAAATGAGCACATACCTTGACATGATCTTGAAGGTGTTCAAGATGGATCAGTCAAAGAAGGAGTTCTTGCCTGAGTTGTAAGGTATGAAGTTAAGACTTAAAGCTCGACCACGGTAGAAGAAAGAGAAATGACGAATGTCGTCCCCTATGCTTTTGTCATAGGCTCTATATGGTATGCCATGTTGAGTACCGCACCTGATGTGTGCCTTGCCACATGTCTGGCAAGAGGGTACAAAGGTGATCCAGGAGTGGATCACCAGATAGCGGTCAAAATTGTCCTTGGAGTAATAAGGACATGTTTCTCGATTATGGAGGTGATAAAGAGTTCGGCGTAAAGGGTTACATCGATGCAAGCTTTAACACCTATCCGAATGACTCTGAGTAGCAAACCGGATACGTATAGTGGAGCAACCATTTGGAATAGCTCCAAGTGGAGCGTGGAAGCAGCATTTATAATATGACCTAGAGATTTGCGAAGTACATACGGATCTGAATGTTGCAGACCCGTTGACTAAAACCTCTCTCACAAGCAAAACATGATCAAACCCAGAACTCATTGAGTCTTAACCACATGATGATGTGAACTAGTTTAGTGACACTAGTAAACTCTTTGGATGTTGGTCACATGGCGATGTGACCTGTGAGTGTTAATCACATGGCGATGTGAACTAGATTATTGACTCTAGTGCAAGTGGGAGACTGTTGGAAATATGCCCTAGAGGCAATAATAAATTGATTATTATTATATTTCCTTGTTCATGATAATCGTTTATTATCCATGCTAGAATTGTATTGATAGGAAACTCAGATACATGTGTGGATACATAGACAACACCATTTCCCTAGTAAGCCTCTAGTTGACTAGCTCGTTGATCAATAGATGGTTACGGTTTCCTGACCATGGACATTGGATGTCATTGATGACGGGATCACATCATTAGGAGAATGATGTGATGGACAAGACCCAATCCTAAGCATAGCACAAGATCGTGTAGTTCGCATGCTAAAGCTTTTCTAATGTCAAGTATCATTTCCTCAGACCATGAGATTGTGCAACTCCCGGATACCGTAGGAATACTTTGGGTGTGCCAAACGTCACAACGTAACTGGGTGGCTATAAAGGTGCACTACGGGTATCTCCGAAAGTGTCTGTTGGGTTGGCACGAATCGAGACTGGGATTTGTCACTCCGTGTAAACGAAGAGGTATCTCTGGGCCCACTCGGTAGGACATCATCATAATGTGCACAATGTGACCAAGGAGTTGATCACGGGATGATGTGTTACGGAACGAGTAAAGAGACTTGCCAGTAACGAGATTGAACAAGGTATCGGGATACCGACGATCAAATCTCGGGCAAGTATCGTACCACTAGACAAAGGGAATTGTATACGGGATTGATCGAATCCTCGACATCGTGGTTCATCCGATGAGATTATCGTGGAACATGTGGGAACCAACATGGGTATCCAGATCCCTCTGTTGGTTATTGACCGAGAACGTCTCGGTCATGTCTACATGGTTCCCGAACCCGTAGGGTCTACACACTTAAGGTTCGATGACGCTAGGGTTATAAAGGAAGTTTGTATGTGGTTACCGAATGTTGTTCAGAGTCCCGGATGAGATCCCAGACGTCACGAGGAGTTCCGGAATGGTCCGGGGGTAAAGATTTATACATGGGAAGTCATGTTTTGGTCACCGGAAAAGTTTCGGGTTTTATCGGTAACGTATCGGGACCACCGGGAGGGTCCCGGGGGTCCACCAAGTGGGGCCACCAGCCCCGGAGGGCAGCATGGGCCAAGTGTGGGAGGGGACCAGCCCCAGGTGGGCTGGTGCACCCCCCCACCAAGGCCCAAGGCGCAAGGGAGAGTGGAAGGGGGCAAACCCTAGGCTCAGATGGGCCTAAGGCCCACCTAGTGGTGCGCCCCCCTCTCTCCCCCCTTGGCCGCCCCCCTAGATGGGATCTAGGGCTGGCCGCCACCCCTAGGGGTGGAAACCTAGGTGGGGGCACAGCCCCTCCCCTCCCCCTATATATACTTGAGGTTTGGGCTGCCCAAGACACGAGTTCCTCTCCTTCTTGGCGCAGCCCTACCCCTCTCCCTCCTCGTCTCTCGTAGTGCTTGGCGAAGCCCTGCTGGAGTACCACGCTCCTCCACCACCACCACGCCGTTGTGCTACTGCTAGATGGAGTCTTCCTCAACCTCTCCCTCTCTCCTTGCTGGATCAAGGCATGGGAGACGTCACCGGGTTGTACGTGTGTTGAACGCGGAGGTGCCGTCCGTTCGGCACTAGGATCTCCGGTGATTTGAATCACGATGAGTACGACTCCTTCAACCCCGTTCTCTTGAACGCTTCCGCTTAGCGATCTACAAGGGTATGTAGATGCACTCTCCTTCCCCTCGTTGCTGGTTTCTCCATAGATAGATCTTGGTGACACGTAAGAAAATTTTGAATTTCTGCTACATTCCCCAACAGAAATCTGTGGAGGGGGGAACCGCACACGGCTAAGATATCAACATGTGTGTCTATGGGGTGCCCCCCTCCCCCGTATATAAAGGAGTGGAGGAGGGGGTCGGGCGGCCTCATGGGGTGCGCCCCAAGGGGGGAATCCTACTCCTACTAGGAGTAGGTTCCCCCCTTTCCTAGTCCAACTAGGAGGGGAAGGAAAGGGAAGAGGGAGAGAAGGAAAGGGGGGTCGACCCCCCTCCCAATTCGGATTGGGCTTGGGGGCCGCACCCCCTCCACTTGGCCACCTCCTCCTCTCTTCCACTAAAGCCCATGAAGGCCCATTGTCGGTGTCAAAACCGGCGGATCTCGGGTAGGGGGTCCCGAACTGTGCGTCTAGGATCGATGGTAACAGGAGACAGGGGACACGAGTACCCAGGTTCGGGCCCTCTCTATGGAGGCAATACCCTATGTCCTGCTTGATTGATCTTGATGAATATGAGTGTTACAAGAGTTAATCTACCATGAGATCGTAATGGCCAAACCCTAAAAGCCTAGCCTGTATGACTATGGTAATGAGTATATCCTTTCCGGACTAACCCCTCCGATTTATATAGACACCGGGGGGAATCTAGGGTTACATAGAGTCGGTTACATAAGAAGGAATCTTCATAGTCGGTCGCCAAGCTTGCCTTCCACGCCAAGGAGAGTCCAATCCGGACATAGGTACAGTCTTCGGCCTTCATGTCTTCGCAGCCCATCAGTCAGGCCCAATAGATAACGGGCCGGACGCCCGAGGACCCCTTAGTCCAGGACTCCCTCAGTAGCCCCTGAACCAGTCTTCAATAGCGAGGTGCTCAGCACACAAATTGTCTTCGGCATTGCAAGGCGGATTCCTCCAAGAGATGTATTCCGGCCATTGGTTCAATGTCGCTCTCCTCGACCTCTGCGCGTTAAATAACATCGCCTTCCACGTGTCAAGCGAAGGCGGAAGGTCAGGGTATTTTTGCAGTTAACACCCCGTCCATGCAAGGAAGAGCGCCTATTAAAGAGATTGGATCCTAGATCCATTTGGCACCGCAGAGAGGAAATTCCCGGAAACTGCTTAGGAGAAACCATTCCAGCATGGCTAGCGCCCCCACCTCCTCCACCCATTCCGGCCCAGAGAAAGGCCAGTGGGAGAGGTGTTCAGTGTCCCATAGTCAATTGACGAAGCTGCAGACGCGGGGATTTCTTCCCCCCGCAGATCTAGTTCCTCTTCGAGCGGGGCTAGATTCCTTCAATGGTGAGGTTCAGGCAGAGGACTTCCCCAATCCATCCGGGGGAGAGCGAGTATGTTTTGTCCCCTACCTGCTAAGGGGCGTTGGATTTCCCATTCATCCGTTCCTCCAAGGGCTTCTGGAATACTATGGCCTCCAGCTGAACAACTTCACCCCTCCCTCCATTCTGCACATTGCGGGTTACATCGCTTTATGTGAACTATTCCTGGGTATCGAGGCTCATTTCGACATGTGGAGGAAGTTGTTCTGTCTTGTCCCGCGTAATCACGAGGGGTCAATGATATGTCTCCGTCGTATCTACTTTTCCAAACACTTTTGCCCTTGTTTTGGACTCTAACTTGCATGATTTGAATGGAACTAACCCGGACTAACGTTGTTTTCAGCAGAATTGCCATGGTGTTATTTATGTGCAGAAACAAAAGTTCTCAGAATTACCTGAAACTTCACGGAGCGTATTTTTGGAAATAATAAAAAAATACTGGCAAAAGATCAAGACCAGGGGGCCCACACCCTAGCCACGAGGGTGGGGGGCGCGCCCCCTACCTCGTGGGCCCCCTGGAGCTCCTCCGACCTCAACTCCAACTCTATATATTCGTGTTCGAAGAGAAAAAAATCAAGGAGAAAGATTCATCGCATTTTACGATATGGAGCCGCCGCCAAGCCCTAAACTCTCTCGGGAGGGCTGATCTGGAGTCCGTTCGGGGCTCCGGAGAGGGGAATCTGTCGCCATCGTCATCATCAACCATCCTCCATCACCAATTTCATGATGCTTACCGCCGTGCGTGAGTAATTCCATCATAGGCTTGCTGGACGGTGATGTGTTGGATGAGATTTATCATGTAATCGAGTTAGTTTTGTTAGGGTTTGATCCCTAGTATCCACTATGTTCTGAGATTGATGTTTCTATGACTTTGCTATGCTTAATGCTTGACACTAGGGCCCGAGTGCCACGATTTCAGATCTGAACCTATTATTTTTTCATGAATATATGTGAGTTCTTGATCCTATCTTGCAAGTCTATAGTCACCTACTATGTGTTATGATCCGGCAACCCCAAAGTGACAATAATCGGGACCACTCCCGGTGATGACCGTAGTTTGAGGAGTTCATGTATTCACTATGTGTTAATGCTTTGGTCCGGTACTCTATTAAAAGGAGGCCTTAATATCCCTTAGTTTCCAATAGGACCCCGCTGCCACGGGATGGTAGGACAAAAGATGTCATGCAATTTCTTTTCCATAAGCACGTATGACTATATTCGGAATACATGCCTACATTACATTGATGAATTGGAGCTAGTTCTGTGTCACCCTAGGTTATGACTGTTACATGATGAACCACATCCGGCATAATTCTCTATCACCGATCCATTGCCTACGAGCTTTCCATATATTGTTATTCGCTTATTTACTTTTCCGTTGCTATTGTTATCATCACTACAAAATACCAAAAACATTACTTTTGCTACCGTTACTTTTGCTATCGTTACCACTATTATCATATTACTTTGATACTAAATACTCTGCTACAGATATTAAGTTTCCAGGTGTGGTTGAATTGACAACTCAGCTGCTAATACTTGAGAATATTCTTTGGCTCCCCTTGTGTCGAATCAATAAATTTGGGTTGAATACTCTACCCTCGAAAACTGTTGCAATCCCCTATACTTGTGGGTTATCAAGACTATTTTCTGGCGCCGTTGCCGGGGAGCATAGCTCTATTCTTTGAGTCACTTGGGATTTATATCTGCTTATCATTATGAAGAACTTGAGAGATCCAAAAACCAAGATTTATCCCTCAACTACGAGGGCAGGTAAGGAACTGCCATCTAGCTCTGCACTTGATCCACCTTCTGTTTTGAGTAAGCTTGTGCCACCAAAACTTGCTTCTGCTATTGATTCTGATATGTCGCATATTATTGATGATGCTACTTCTGCTATGCATGATACTTAGATGGAACTACTTCTATGCATGATACTACTATGCCACTCGGTGAATTTCTTGATGAACAACTTGCTAGGGCTAGAGAGAATGAAATTATTGAAACTGATAATAATTATGAAAGTGGTTATGAAGGCTCTCCTAATAAATATGAATTACATGTTGTGCCTGAGGGCTATGTTATGGATGAAGAAACTAAAAGAGACTTTCTTGCTTGCAATGATAGAAGTGATCTTAAGAAATTATTAGCTAAGCTTAAACAAAAAACTCTGAATGCTAGAATGAAATATGATCCTGCTTATACTACTTCACATATCTTTGTTACTGATAAAGATTATGAATTCTCTATTGATCCTGATATAATTACTTTGGTTGAATCTGATCCTTTTTATGGCTATGAATCTGAAACTGTTGTGGCAATCTTACTAAATTAAATGATATAGCTACCCTGTTCACTAATGATGAGAGAACTCGCTACTTTTATATCCTTAAAATATTCCCGTTCTCATTAAAGGGTGATGCTAAGATATGGTTTAATTCTCTTGATCCTGGTTGTGTGCGTAGTCCCCAGGATATGATTTATTACTTCTCTGCTAAATATTTCCCTGCTCATAAGAAACAAGCTGCTTTAAGGGATATATATAATTTTGTGCAAATTGAAGAAGAGAGTCTCCCACAAGCTTGGGGGAGGCTTCTCCAATTACTAAATGCTTTGCCTGATCATCCTCTTAAGAAAAATGAAATACTTGATATCTTTTATAATGGACTAATCGATGCTTCCAGAGATTACCTGGATAGTTGTGTTGGTCCTGTTTTCAGGGAAAGAACACCGGATGAAGCTGAAATTCTATTGAATAATATGTTGACAAATGAAAATAATTGGACACTTCCTGAGCCAACTCCTGAGCCTATTCCTAAACCAACTCCGAAGAAAAGGGGTGTTCTATTTCTCGGTCCTGAAGATATGCAAGAGGCAAAGAAATCCATGAAAGAAAAGGGTATTAAAGCTGAAGATGTTAAGAATTTACCTCCTATTGAAGAAATACATGGTCTTAATTTACCGTCTATTGAAGAAATATATGGTTTTAATCCATCACCTATTGAAGAAACACATGGTCTTGATAACCCGACACAGGTAGTAAAGGTAAATTCTCTCTATAGATATGATAAAGCTGAAATCCCATTTACTAAGTTTGCTAGCCCATGCTTAGATGAGTTTGATAAATTTATGGTTAAGCAAGAAGACTTCAATGCTTATTTTGGTAGAGAATTAAAACGCAGTGCTAATATGCTTGAACACTTGGGTGATTATATGGCTAATGTCAAAGGTGAACTTAAACTTATTAGTAAACATGCTTATATGGTTACCACTCAAGTAGAACAAGTACTTAAAGCTCAAAATGATTTGCTCAATGAATTGAATGGTAAGAATAATGACTATGTTGTTAGAGTGGCTACTAGAACTGGTAAAATGACTCAGGAACCTCTGTATCCTGAAGGCCACCCTAAGAGAATTGAGAAAGATTCTCAAAGAAATAATATAGATGCACCTAGTCCTTCTAAAAGGAAGAAAAAGAAAAATGATAGGACTTTGCATGCTTCTAGTGAACCTATTGCTAAAACACCTGAGAATCCAAATGATATTTCTATTTCTGATGCTGAAACACAATCTGGTAATGAACCTAAAACTAGTGATAATGTTAATGATAATGTTCATGTTGATGCTCAACCTAGCAATGATAATGATATAGAAATTGAACCTGCTGTTGATCTTGATAACCCACAATCAAAGAATCAACGTTATGATAAGAAAGACTTTATTGCTAGGAAAAACGGCAAGGAAAGGGAGCCATAGGTTCACAAACCCATGCCTTTTCCTCCCAAACCATCCAAGAAAAGATTATGAGGATTTTGAGCGCTTTGCTGAAATGATTAGACCTATCTTTTTGCGTATGCGTTTAACTAATATGCTCAAAATGAATCCTTATGCTAAGTATATGAAAGATAGTGTTACTAATAAAAGAAAGATACCGGAAGCTGAAATTTCCACCATGCTTGCTAATTATACTTTTAAAGGTGGAATACCAAAGAAACTTGGAGATCCAGGAGTACCCACTATACCATGCTCCATTAAAAGAAACTATGTTAAAACTGCTTTATGTGATCTTGGAGCCGGTGTTAGTGTTATGCCTCTCTCTTTATATCGTAGACTTGATTTGAATAAGTTGACACCTACTGAAATATCTTTGCAAATGGCTGATAAATCAACTGCTATACATGTCGGTATTTGTGAGGATGTGCCTGTTGTGGTTGCAAATGTTACTATTTTAATGGACTTTGTTATTCTTGATATTCCCGAGGACGATAGTATGTATATTATTCTTGAAAGACCCTTTTTGAATACTGCAAGGGCTGTTATTGATTGCACCAAAGGCAATGTCACTTTTCATGTTAATGGTAATGAGCATACGGTACACTTTTCGAGGAAACAACATCAAGTCCACAGTATCAATTCTATTGGAAAAATTCCATCGATTATTTTTGGAGGTTTTGAATTTCCTCTTCCTACTGTCAAGAAGAAATATGATATTCTTATTGTTGGGGATGTGCATATCCCCGTTGAGGTAACCTAGTGTTATTTGAAAAATCTCCGGTTCCATGTTATTCGAACTGAGTTTGTTAACAAGACTAGATCAACCTTGTTAATGGATTCCTTTTGATGATCATGAGATGGATGAATTTAGAAAACACAACTCTCTGTACCCTCTTTTTACTTTCTGTTATTTATATTAAACAAAATAAAAATAGTATTTACTGTCTATTATCTGAATTATCCATGCAATATAAAAATACCCCGAAAATAAAAGTTCTCCAAATGCCTTGTAATTTAAATATGATTTTTTCTGGAAGATTTGAGAATATTTGGCACTGAGAACACAGCAGGGGGGCACGAGGGTGGAGGGCGCGCCCTACCCCCCTGGGCGCGCCCCCCTGCCTCATGGGCCCATGGTGGCTCCCCTCCACTTATTCATGCGCCCACACACTCCTTCTTCCTCCCACAAACACCATTATCTAGCTCAAGCACGAGTTCTAGCTCATTTTGCTGCGATTTTCGATCTCCTTGCTCAAAGCACCTCTCACAAAACTGCTTAGGGGGATTGTTCCTTGGTATGTGACTCCTCCATTGGTCCAATTAGTTTTTGTTCTAGTGCTTTATTCATTGCATATTTTTGCTTCTTAGGTGACCTTGTTCTTGAGCTTGCATGTTAAATTTATGTGGTTCCAAGTAGTTTTGGTGCATGATATAGGCTCTAGGCACTTGTAGGAGTAGTTGCTATCAATTTTGTTGAGTTTGGTTCACTTTTATTTGAAGTTACTAAAAAATTCAGAATTTTTCAGAAAATAATGAAGAGATTTTTGAGGGGCTCATCGAGCCGAAACTCGAAGGAAAAGCAAAATGAAGAAGCAAAGAAGCCCAAATATAATCTGCCTCGCATCACGGAGGTTCGGCCGTGTGAATGGCCTTGTGATGATTTCTTGAGAGCAGCCGGGATTTATGATGATTTTTATGAATTGGCTGAGAATGCAGGCCTCACCGCCTTCCTCCACGACCAGCGCGAACAGTATCTCTTACTCACCAATATCTTTGTGCAAAACTTTCATTTCCATGCTAGGAGCTCACCACCTACGGTGGAGTTTTATTTATATGATGAGCATAAGGAGATGTCACTTCGTGATTTTTGTCGGGTTTGTTTAATCCCTTTCGAGGGCATCATAGAGGAACCACATCGCGGCGATATGGATGGGTTTATTGATACCATCACTGTAGGGGAAACGAGGAAGGTTTCCGATGCACGAACTACTAGCATACACTTTCCTGTTCTACGTTACTTTGCTATATTTGCTAGTAGATGCTTAATTGGGCACGGAAACTGTGGAAACCTGAGTGCCCCTGACATTGTTATTTTGTGTCATGCCTTATTTCGTGATGACACATTCAGCATGGGTGCTATTATTGCAAAGCGGTTAAATCTTAACCGTACTAAGGGCCCCATCTTTGGAGGCATCTTCGCCTCGCGCCTAGCTGCGCATTTTAACATACCTATTAGGCATTATGAGAAGGAAGAAAATTGTTGCCTCCTATTTATTTAGATTATAAGAGTATGGTAGCACACGATTTTATTGTTAAGAATAGGGGAAATGAGCTCAAATACAAATTGTTCTTTGATAAACATCATCCTAAGACTATTACCCTGACTGCTCCTTCCTTGTTTGATTTATCTGCAGGCAAGTACCTTGTTCCGTTGGAGGCTATTCACGCCTACCAGAACCCTACATCAGCCATAGAGCCAAAGTCAGAACCACAAGTTAATCCTCCACGATAGTCTAATTACCAGTGGGATCCTGAGATGATTGCCAACCAGTGGCAATCATAGTCTTCTTCTTCTCAGTACGACCCCAACTATTACTATGGATATCCGCCAGGCCAACCGTGGCCATAGACCAACTTAGGACAAAAGCCTAAGCTTGGCGGAGTACGTATTTCTCACCGACATTACATTCATGTTCACACACTCATTGCTAGATGTTGGTGCTCATACTTTTTCATTGTAATATCCATGCTAGTTTATTTCTTTTTTATGCTTTCTTCTTGTGTGTTTAATAAACCTTAAGAAAAACCAAAAAAATTTAGTTGTAGTTTTTAATTAGTTTACTTTCCATGCTTGTAGTAGTAAATAAAAAGAAAACCCAAAAAGATTGCCTGTTCTTCTTTTGCTTGTTGGGAGCTTTCCCATGTATATAGTTTTATTTCTTTTCTTTTCTTTGAGGGTCGATAGGAGAAGACCATGATTAAATTGTTGAAGTGGCTCTTACATGCATTATTGTTGATCTGACAAAAGAGCCCATATTGCCTTGTCTTCTCCTGTTTATTGAATGCTTGCAGATTCCAGCTTAGTCCAATGCACGTGCACTATTATTATTATTCACATCATTCGGTCGTGCAAGTGAAAGACAATTATGACGATATATGATGGACTGATTGAGGAGGGAGAAGCTGGTATGAACTCGACCTCTCTTGTTTTTGTAAATATGATTAGTTCATCGTTCCTGATTCAGCCTATTATGAATAAACATGTTTGCAATGACAATTAGAGATCATAGTTTCTTATGCCATGCTTAATTAGCTAGGAGCTTATAATGGTTTACCTTGCGTGCCAACATGCTATTAAAATGGTTGTGATGTGGTATGATAGGGTGGTATCCTCTTTTGAACGATTCGAGTGGTTTGACTTGGCACATGTTCACGCATGTAGTTGAAAATCAACATAGCCTCTATGATATTTATGTTCATGGTGCATTATATCCTACTCATGCTTGCATTCGGTGTTGATTAATTTTAATGCATGTTCATGACTATTGTCGCTCTCTAGCTGGTCGCTTCCCAGTCTTTTTCTAGCCTTCACCTATACTAAGTAGGAATACTGCTTGTGCATCCAATCCCATAAACCCAAAGTTATTCCATATGAGTCCCCCATACCTACCTATAGACGGTATCTACCTGCCGTTCCAAGTAAATTTGTATGTGCCAAACTCCAAACCTTCAAATAAATATTCTGTTTTGTATGCTCGAATAGCTCATGTATCAACTAGGGTTGTCCGTATCTTCCATGTTAGGCGGGTTATTCTCAAGAGGAGTGGACTCCGCTCCTCACTCGCGAGAAAGTGGCTGGTCACCGGGATGTCCAGTCCCAGGCTTTATGCAAATCAAATCAAAATAATTGCAAAAAAAACTCCCCCTGGGACTCTTGTTAGTTGGAGGCACTCGTTGTTTCGAGCAAGCCATGGATTGATTCTTGTTGGTGGAGGGGGAGTATAAACTTTACCATTCTGTTTTGGAACCGCCTATAATGTGTGTAGTATGGAAGATATCGCCATCTCTTGGTTGTTATGTTGACAATGAAAGTATACCGCTCAAAATATTATTCATCTCTATTTCAAAACCGAGCTCTGGCACCTCTACAAATCCCTGCTTCCCTCTGCGAAGGGCCTATCTATTTACTTTTATGTTGAGTCATCATCCTCTTATTAAAAAGCACCAGTTGGAGAGCACCACTGTCATTTGCATTCATTACTGTTAGTTTACATTGAGTATGACTTGACTAGATCTCTTTTACCATGAATTACAATGTCTAGTCAGTCCTTGATCTTTAAAGGTGCTCTGCATTTATGTTTTGCGGTCTCAGAAAGGGCTAGCGAGATACCGTCTTGTTATATCATATTATGATTGTTTTAAGAAAGTGTTGTCATCCGAGATTTATTATTATTGCTCGCTAGTTGATTATGCCATTGATATGAGTAAACATGAGACCTAAGCGTTATTGTGAATATGGTTAGCTTATAATATTTGCTGAAAACTTGAATGTTGGCTTTACATATTTACAACAACAAGAGAAAACAGAGTTTGTAAAAGTTTTTCTTTATCACTTTCAGTTTGTCAACTGAATTGCTTGAGGACAAGCAAAGGTTTAAGCTTGGGGGAGTTGATACGTCTCCATCGTATCTACTTTTCCAAACACTTTTGCCCTTGTTTTGGACTCTAACTTGCATGATTTGAATGGAACTAACCCGGACTGACGTTGTTTTCAGCAGAATTGCCATGGTGTTATTTATGTGCAGAAACAAAAGTTCTCGGAATGACCTAAAACTTCACGAAGCGTATTTTTGGAAATGATAAAAAATACTGGCAAAAGATCAAAACCAGGAGGGCCACACCCTAGCCACGAGGGTGGGGGCGCGCTTCCCCCCTGGGCGCGCCCCCTACCTCGTGGCCCCCCGGGAGCTCCTCCGACCTCAACTCCAACTCTATATATTCGTGTTCGGAGAGAAAAAATCAAGGAGAAAGATTCATCGCGTTTTACGATATGGAGCCGCTGCCAAGCCCTAAACTCTCTCGGGAGGGCTGATCTGGAGTCCGTTCGGGGCTCCGGAGAGGGGAATCTGTCGCCATCGTCATCATCAACCATCCTCCATCACCAATTTCATGATGCTTACCGCCGTGCGTGAGTAATTCCATCATAGGCTTGCTGGACGGTGATGTGTTGGATGAGATTCATCATGTAATCGAGTTAGTTTTGTTAGGGTTTGATCCCTAGTATCCACTATGTTCTGAGATTGATGTTGCTATGACTTTGCTATGCTTAATGCTTGACACTAGGGCCCGAGTGCCATGATTTCAGATCTGAACCTATTATGTTTTCATGAATATATGTGAGTTCTTGATCCTATCTTGCAAGTCTATAGTCACCTACTATGTGTTATGATCCGGCAACCCCGAAGTGACAATAATCGGGACCACTCCCGGTGATGACCGTAGTTTGAGGAGTTCATGTATTCACTATGTGTTAATGCTTTGGTCCGGTACTCTATTAAAAGGAAGCCTTAATATCCCTTAGTTTCCAATAGGACCCCGCTGCCACGGGAGGGTAGGACAAAAGATGTCATGCAAGTTCTTTTCCATAAGCACGTATGACTATATTCGGAATACATGCCTACATTACATTGATGAATTGGAGCTAGTTCTGTGTCACCCTAGGTTATGACTGTTACATGATGAACGACATCCGGCATAATTCTCTATCACCGATCCATTGCCTACGAGCTTTCCATATATTGTTATTCGCTTATTTACTTTTTCGTTGCTATTGTTATCATCACTACAAAATACAAAAAACATTACTTTTGCTACCATTACTTTTTCTATCGTTACCACTAATATCATATTACTTTGCTACTAAATACTCTGCTGCAGATATTAAGTTTCCAGGTGTGGTTGAATTGACAACTCAGCTGCTAATACTTGAGAATATTCTTTGGCTCTCCCTGTGTCGAATCAATAAATTTGGGTTGAATACTCTACCCTCGAAAACTGTTGTGATCCCCTATACTTGTGGGTTATCAGTCAATATTTGAAGTGGGCGGAGCCGAAGTATGGCGTATCGCTGATACCGGATATCTGTCCGGCACACCAAGGAAGGCATCCGAAGAATGGCCTTCCGAATGGTTCTATATTGAGGACGTCGCACTTCCCGACCCAGTTCGAAAGGGTCTTCGTGAATTTGTGAGCGTTCTGCTGAAGAAATGCCACAGTTGGCGTCCATGGAGTCTTGAAGAGGATGATAGCGCAGAAGTTTGCCAGATTATGAGCAAGATAAAGATGCTCGCTCAGTCCGGACTGACAATAAGCGAGGCAATGGCGATCTCCATAGTGTGTGGGGTTCAGCCGCTGCAATATAGAGGGTTGCCCATGTGGCACTATAATGGAGAGGATGATGCCTCCCGCTATGGCCGAAAGGGTCCGGGTACCCCCGCCGCTCTGGCCAAAATATTGGCTGAGCTGTTTAAAGGGGAGGAAGAGGAGTTTATTCGCATTAAGCGCAGAGATGGATATTCTATGTATGATCCTCCTAGTTGGGTAAGCTTTGACCCCTCTATTCCACTCATTCCCCTTCCGGATTACTTTTGATAAATTTCAAGTATGTTTATGACAGCACTGGCGTTAGGTCGCCGAAGGACTTCACAGTCCTTCCCCACAGCCAGAGATCCACAACCGGGAGCTAGATCCTGGGTTTGAAGAGGATCTGGATATATTCGTGGTGCTTGCGGGGGGAGTGTTTACCAGACAAGCTATGATGGCACATAAGTGGCCATCATCACCGACTACCCTGGCCTTCTTCCTGCTTCACATGTAAATAATTAAGAAACACCTTCTCTAAAAGAGTGCTCTTGTTCTGCCTCACCCACCGAACTATATCGTGCTTCACAGGGGAGACGTTCGGCGATTTCGAAGAGATCGGCCCCCGCGCCGGGCAAGCCTTCCAAGAGGAAAGCCAACGAAGACACGGCCGTGCCTTCATGGAAGAGGTATGAACTCGCCAACCTGCACCTGAGCAGTCACGTCCAACCGTGACCTTCCCGTTTTCCATGTGTCAGGAGGAAGGTGCGCCGGACTATATCCGGAGGTTCGAACGGCCGTTCTTCCCACAGCCAGGATTCAAATCCTGCTGTGCAGACAGGGGCTGATGCAGGGGCGACGCCGGACTGTCCTCCAGCCGAGGACTCGGATGATGTATCCGTCACCAACTCGGAAGTGGAGAGTGCCATGAATCATTGGCCCTGCCGGGCCATTTTACAAGACCCTAGCTTTTCAGAAGAGTCGTTTAACGCCTTCAGCTCAGCCGATGCATACATCCGGGCTGCTCGAGATGGGATTAACAGGGCCACAAAGCAACATTTGAAAGATGTGCAAGTAAATTCACTTTGTTTGACTATGATAACCATATGCCAGTAGCCCCCGAGACTTAAAGGAGTTGAAACAACTGATTTAAGGATCAATGTACAACTAGGTGCTTACGGAGAGGAATACCCAACTAGCTCAGGAACTAGAAAAGTGTCAGCGCCAGCTGCTTGCTGCCAATGCCGAACTGGAGAAATACAGGGCAACTCCCGGTAATATTTTCCTCTATCAAAAATTCATAATGATACACTGATAGTGTGAATCTGGGTTCTAATCTTTGTGTTGGGTCGTTAGACCAAGTACGAGAGCAGCTGGACACCGCTCGAAGCGAAGAACACGGAGCCAAAAAGCTACTAGCAGCAGGCAAGCGTGTATTGACAAAAGTCATTGAAGAGAAAAAGAAACTCCAGGATTCGAACACCAAACTAGGCGAAGAGCTGAAAGATGTGTGAGCGCAGCTAGCCGACTCTGTGAAGGAGAACAAGAAGCTGCGAGGCAGCATATTCAGTACATGGCCGCTTTTATCTTATAGCAGTTTGGAGGTAATTGTAGCTGATATAGCTGTAATTGCAGGTGTATTGACGAACCCCGAAGAGGAAGTGTCTGGATCATCAAATGATCTTCTGCAAGGGCTGTCGCAGTTGCACGAGCAAGCTCGGCAGGCTATGCGGAGTGTAGCCAAGGCTTTATGGCCATCCGACTCCCCTCTAGGAAGCATGGAGAAGCTGGTAGAGCTGTTCAAGGGAGCGCGGCGGCATATCCGGCTATGAAAGATATCTGCTTGCCGAGAGGGTGCGCGAGAGGCCTGGGCCAGGGTGAAGACGCGATATACCAAGCTGGATCCTAATCACATGGCTCGTGTCGGACCGGTAGGGCCAAATGGGGAAGAAATTCCTGTTAGTATAGTATATGACCAAGTAGAGGTGGCCGCCAAATATTCCCAACAGGATTGTAAGTTAGACAGCCTGTTGGAAGGTGTAGAGGAAGAGGTGTTCGAGTCCAAGTGACTGTGTACTTTCCTCATCTAGCTGAATCGTATATCATTTGTCATGGCAGACCGTTTCTCTCCAACCTCCGGACCAGAAGGTGCGGAGTGTTTCCAAATACCGTCGCGGCCGAATAGGCCGGGGTATGCATGGAAAACTAGGCGTAGGGGTCATAGTTGCTTGAACAGACAAGTTGTATCCGGCTAGCTATGTTATATTACATTGATATCGTAAGAAACATCTTCCAGAGAGAATAGTTTCGTTAAGGGTTCCTTTCCCTGGGTGTGCATGCATTTAATGTACATGTCCGAATTGTGATGCGAGCACCACCGTTTGTATAACTTCTGGGGTGCACAATGGAGTGAGTTTAGAAAACATCTTCAATTCACCGACAGCTTTCGGCTTCACCCAGTCAGAGGTACACATCCGGATGACCCGGCAGTAACAATCGCAGAGGTGCTCCCTTTATGCCCTAGCCGAACTAACGGGAACGTACGTCATAAGCACAGGAGCCAGGCAACCCAGCTTGGCCAACACTTAAGTCATATCGATCCATATAGTGGCAAAGAAAAGGTACATATGGAAAAACTCATATGTGAGGAGCTTAATGCTCAAGGAATGACAAGAACTTCTTTCTGAGAAGCCCCCAGGTACAAGTGACATACATATTTAGAGATGTATGTGTCGATGGTGTGCGGTCTAGCCAAACCAAAGCGTTAAAGCAAGAAAGAAGGAAATAATCGGAAAAGAGAGAAAAAATAATGGAAACTACAGGGGAGCAGGAGACGAACACGGGGTTTGGCGCTAGGCATAGAATCTCCGGAGTCTGGCCGCGTTCCAGGGGTTCAGCTCGAGGTGATTGTCTGATGCATCGCGAAGACGATACGCCCCTCTGGTGAGAACTTCGTCAAATATGAAGGGACCCTCCCATTTGGGCTTGAGTTTGTCCTTTTTCTTCTCAGGCAGGCGTAGAACGAGTTCGCCAATGTTGTAAGTCTTGGCCCGTACTTCTCTGCTTTGATATCTTCGAGCCTGCTATTGGTAAAATGTTGAATGGGCTTTTGCGACATCGCGTTCCTCCTCCAGGGCATCTAGGCCATCCTGCCGATCAAGCTCGGCTTCTCTCTCTTCGTACATACGCACTCGAGGTGAGTCATGCATAATATCGCAGGGCAATACGGCCTCTGCGCCATACACCATGAAGAAAGGTGTGTATCCGGTAGTGCGGTTGGGCGTGGTCCGCAGCCCCCAGAGTACGGAGTGGAGCTCCTCAACCCAGTGCTTATCTGATTCTTCGCACTAGTCTGGGCTTGATGCCGCTCATAATAAGACCGTTGGCTCGTTCGACTTGACCGTTGGTTTGTGGGTGATAGACGGAGGCATAATTGAGTTTAATACCTAGATTAGTACACCAGGTTTTTACCTCGTCGGCTGTGAAATTGGAGCCGTTGTCAGTGATGATGCTATGTGGGACACCATAACGGTGCACAACATCGGATATGAAGTCTACCACCGGGCCGGACTCAGCCGTTTTGACCGGCTTAGCCTTTATCCACTTAGTGAATTTGTCCACAATAACCAGCAGATTTTTTTTTTCTTATGGCTTCCCCCTTTAAGGGGTCCAACCATATCGAGTCCCCAGACCGTAAAAGGCCAAGTGATGGGGATTGTTTGTAAGGCGGTGGGGGGCATATGGCTTTGATTGGCAAAGAGTTGGCATCCGACGCAATGTTGGACAAGGTCCTATGCATCTGCTCGAGCCGTCGGCCAATAAAACCCTGTATGGAAGGCCTTGCTAACAAGGGCCCGAGCTGCGGCGTGGTGACCGCCGAGTCCGGCATGAATTTCAGCCAAGAACTGCTGCCCCTCTTCCTCGGATATACATCGTTGAAGGACTCCGGTGGCGCTTTTCTTGTAGAACTCTCCATCCTGAACCTTGTAGGCCTTTGAACGCTGGAGAATGCAGCGGGCCTCATTCTGGTCCTCAGGAAGCTCTTTCCTATTGAGGTAGGCCAGGAAGGGTTCGTTCCATGGGGCAATGACTGCCATGATGAGATGCGCCGACGGTGTTATTTCAATGGCTGAGCCCCCGACGACGTCGGTGTTTCCGGGATCTTGGATTATGTTTGGTTCCGGACTAGTATTGCCGTTCTCCCCCTGCCACACCACAGATGGCTTAAAGAGCCTTTCCAGGAAAGTATTGGGTGGGACGGGGTCGCGCTTAGCGCCGATACGAGCAAGAACATCCGCCGCTTGATTACTTTCTCGAGCCACATGATGGAACTCGAGTCCCTCGAACCGGGTCGATATTTTTATGACTGCGTTACGATACGCTGCCATCTTCGGATCTTGAGCATCGAAATCTCCGTTTATTTGAGATATTGCAAGGTTGGAGTCCCCGCGTACTTCTAGGCGTTGTATGCCCATGGAGACAGCCATTCGGAGACCATGTAATAAGGCCTCGTATTCGGTTGCGTTATTGGAGTCTGTGTATAGTATTTGGAGAACGTACTGGACGATGTCTCCAGTAGGGGATGTTAACACGACGCCCGCTCCTAACCCTGCCAGCATTTTGGAGCCGTCTAAGTACATGACCCAATTGGAGTATGTGTCGTACTCTTTAGGAAGTTTGGCCTCTGTCCATTCAGCGACGAAGTCGGCCAGTACTTGGGATTTGATAGCTCGACGTGGTTTATATGTAATTTCAAATGGGAGGAGTTCAATGGCCCATTTGGCAATCCGGCCCATAGCATCGCGATTGTTTATGATGTCATTGAGTGGTACTTCGGAGGCCACCGTGATCGAACACTCCTAGAAGTAGTGACGGAGCTTTCGGGATGCCATGAAGATCGAATATGCTATTTTTGATAATGAGGGTACCGGGATTTGCATGGTGTAAGGACAGTAGATACGTAGTATACTGGCTTCTAAAGCGGGAATTTATGTCCGCCCTGTTCTTGTTCAACGACGAGTACGGCGCTCACCACCTGGTGTGTTGCCGATATGTATAATAACATCAGTTCGTCGGCGTTTGGTGCGACCAAGATTGGATTGCTCGTGAGAAGGGTTTTTATTTCCTCCAGTCCGGCTGTTGCCGCGTCCATCCACTCGAAGTGGTCGGTTCGCCGTAGAAGGCGATAGAGTGGCAGTGCCTTTTCTCCCAATCTGGAGATAAAGCTGCTTAGAGCTGCTACGCAACCCGCAAGCTTTTGAACTTGTTTAAGGTCTGTTGGCTTATCCAATTGTGACAAAGCTCGGATTTTGGCTGGGTTTGCTTCGATTCCTCTATTGGAAATGATGAAGCCCAGCAGTTTTCCAGCGGGGACGCCGAAGACACACTTTTCCGGGTTGAGCTTAATGTCATACACCCGGAGGTTGTCGAATGTAAGACGTAAGTCGTCTATTAGTGTTTTGACGTGCCTGGTTTTGATGGCGACGTCATCGACGTAAGCTTCTACTGTTTTGCCGATCTGTTTCTTCAGGCATGTTTGAATCATGCGTTGGTATGTGGCGCCGGCGTTCTTGAGCCCAAAGGGCATGGTGTTGAAGCATAATGGCCCATATGGGGTGATAAATGCTCTTGCGGCTTGATCGGACTCCTTCATTTTGATTTGATGGTATCCGTAATATGCATCGAGGAAACACAGTGAGTCGTGTCCTGCGGTGGCGTCGATGATTTGATCAATGCGGGGGAGGGGGAAGGGATCCTTAGGGAAAGCCTTGTTGGGGTCTTTGAAATCGATGCACAGGCGCCAGGATTTGTCCTTCTTTGGTACCATCACCAGGTTTGCCAGCCAGTCCGGGTATTTGATTTCTCTAATGAATCCGGCCTCGATGAGTTTGGCCAGCTCCTCCCCCATGGCTTGTCGTTTGGGTTCGGAAAAGCGCCGCAGTGATTGCTTAACCGGTTTAAACCCCTTTAATATGTTGAGTCTATGTCCGGCCAGCTCGTGTGGGATCCCTGTCATAACTGAAGGGTGCCAGGCGAATATGTCCCAGTTTTCGCGCAGGAATTCTCGTAGTGCGGTGTCAACTGTTGGATTCAGTTGAGCTCTGATAGATGCTGTCTTCTTGGGGTCTGTTGGGTGGACTTGAAATTTGACTATTTCTTCTGCTGGTTTGAAGGATGTGGATTTAGGGCGTTTGTCGAGGATCACGTCGTCCCTGTCCACTGTGGAGCGTAGTGCGGTTAATTCGTCGGCCGTGAGGGCTTCGGATAGCTCCTCCAGGGCCAGGGATGCGGTTTTGTTTTCAGCACGGAGTGCTATGTCCGGATCAGTGATGAGAGTGATTATACCGTTTGATCCGGGCATTTTGAGCTTCATATACTCGTAATGGGGTATGGCCTGAAAGCGTGTAAAAGCATCCCGCCCAAACAGGGCGTGATATCCGCTCCCGAAAGGGGCCACTTGGAAAGTTATTTCTTCGGACCGATAGTTCTCCCGCGTGCCGAATACTACGTCAAGTGTGATTTTTCCCGCGCACCGCGGCTCCCGGCTGGGAATGATTCCTCGGAAGGTTGTGTTACTTTGCATGATGCGGCTCCTGTCTATTTCCATTTTATGGAGTGTGTCCTCATAAATGAGGTTTAGTCCGCTGCTGCCGTCCATGAGGACCTTGGTAAGTCGAAACCCGTCCACGATGGGACTGAGGACTAACGCGGGTGGCGCTCGTACTGTTCTGTACTTTGGTTCGTCACCGGCGTTGAATGTTATAGCCGTGTCGTTCTAGGGGTTTATCGCAGCAATTTGGCAAGACTTCGGCGAGCTCGCGAAGCACCCTTTTGCGCTTGTTGTTTGAAGCGAATGTCTCAAAGACCGTCAATACTCTTGAGTTATCGTCCCCTGGGGGATGCCGTTCTGGGTCATCCTTGATAAGGATGTCCTCGCCGCTCTTGGCTACCTGTCGTAGTATCCAATATGCTCTAAGGCTAAGGTTGCCACGGTATCTGGTGTTGTATGTATTTTGCATGGGCCATCGAGTCACCCCACCAGAACGGTGTCATGCCGCATAGTGGTTTTGTGTTTCTTGACTGTTGGACTGGGCGTGCCACGAGGGTGCGCCCTTTTCGCCTGTAGGGGAGTTGAGTTGGGACTGACGGTTCCCAGCGAGCTGCCTGAGTTTTCCAGGTGCTCTCCACCGTGCTGTACTTTTGTACGATGGTTGCTAAGCAGCGAATTTCAGTATGCGGCGGCGATTGATGGCGTTGAGGATTCCTTCGTCCGCGCAATTGTTGCATAACACTGATATTGCATCCTCGTCACGGCAATCTTTTACCTTGTCCTTGACAAGGAGGAATCTAGCCCAGAAATGGTGGACTGTTTCCTGAGACTGTTGTTTTATGCTCATGAGAGCGTCTATATCCGGGTGGGTGGGTGTAATTAAATCCGAACCCCGATCTGACCGATTATCCGGAGTCTGACGACCTTCCGAGCTTAACAGCCTGGGTTCCGGAATATCTTCTAATTGTTTAGGACCGTCGTCCGAGGCTATGTTCGGAGGGCTGGTCGCATCCTTTCGCGGGTGGGTATCCGACTCTTCCTGATCGGTGATCTGAACATAGTCCGTCTTGGGTATAGAAGAAGACTCGCCGTCCTGCTCCACGACTACCGCAATCTGGTGGGTGACCGGTAGGGTCTCGATTTCTCCTTGATCAGTTTTAGGCCTGATCCGATCGTAGTCTGTGGCTATTCCCAAAGCGGAGGGTTTGGCCCGGGGCTAGAGCTCCCCCGGAGGTGATGTTATCTTTAAGGACAAGGTGAGCCATCGAGCCTTTCGTCGACGGCACAGTGGAACTCTCAATGAAAGCACCAATGTCGGTGTCAAAACCGGTGGATCTCGGGTAGGGGTCCCGAACAGTGCGTCTAGGATCGATGGTAACAGGAGACGGGGGACACGATGTTTACCCAGGTTCGGGCCCTCTCTATGGAGGTAATACCCTACGTCTTGCTTGATTGATCTTGATGAATATGAGTGTTACAAGAGTTGATCTACCACGAGATCGTAATGGCTAAACCCTTAAAGCCTAGCATGTATGACTATGGTAATGAGTATATCCTTTTCGGACTAACCCCTCCGGTTTATATAGACACCGGGGGGATCTAGGGTTACATAGAGTCGGTTACATAAGAAGGAATCTTCATAGTCGGTCGCCAAGCCTGCCTTCCACGCCAAGGAGAGTCCAATCCGGACACAGGTACAGTCTTCGGCCTTCATGTCTTCACAGCCCATCAGTACAGCCCAATAGTAACGGGCCGGACACCCGAGGACCCCTTAGTCCAGGACTCCCTCACCCATTAACCCCCCGGGGGTTCCGGTAACTCCCCCGTACTCCGGAAAATGCCCGAACCTATCTGAAACCTTTCCAATGTCCAAACATAACCTTCCAATATATCAATCTTTGTGCCTCGACCATTTCGAGACTCCTCGTCATGTCTGTGATCACATCCGGGACTCCGAACAACCTTCGGTACATCAAATCACATAACTTGCAGTACATATCATCATCGAACGTTAAGTGTGTGTACCCTACGGGTTCAAGAACTACGTAGACATGACTGAGACTCATCTTCGGTCAATAACCAATAGCGGAAGCTGGATGCTCATGTTGGTTCCTACATATTCTATGAAGATCTTTATCGGTCAAATCGCATAACAACATACGTTGTTCCCTTTGTCATCAGTATGTTACTTGCCCGAGATTCGATCGTCGGTATCATCATACCTAGTTCAATCTCGTCACCGGCAAGTCTCTTTACTTGTTCTGTAATGCATCATCCCGTAACTAACTCATTAATCACATTGCTTGCAAGGCTCATAGTGATGTGCATTACCGAGAGGGCCAAGAGATACCTCTCCGACAATCGGAGTGACAAATCCTAATCTCGATCTATGCCAACTCAACAAACACCATCGGAGACACCTGTAGATCATCTTTATAATCACCCAGTTACGTTGTGATGTTTGATAGCACACTAAGTGTTCCTCCGGTATTCGGGAGTTGCATAATCTCATAGTCATAGGAACATGTATAAGTTATGGAGAAAGCAATAGCAATAATCTAAACGATCATAGTGCTAAGCTAACGGATGGGTCTAGTCCATCACATCATTCTCTAATGATGTGATCCCATTCATCAAATGACAACACATGTCTATGGCTAGGAAACTTAACCATCTTTGATTAAAGAGCTAGTCTAGTAGAGGCATACTAGGGACACTCTGTTCGTCTATGTATTCACACATGTACTAAGTTTCCGGTTAATACAATTCTAGCATGAATAATAAACATTTATCATGATATAAGGAAATATAAATAACAACTTTATTATTGCCTCTAGGGCATATTTCCTTCAGTTTAGATGCTAGAGCTATCATGCATGAACCAATAAGACAACATTTGTTGAGAGCTCACCAATGTCAAAAGACCCAGGTTGACAAACAGAGAGCTGAACGCAGTTTTGCTATTGGAGATAAGGTCTTTGTAAAAATGCAACCTTATGTTCAATCATTTGTGGTTCATCGTGTAAATCATAAACTTGCATTCAAATTTCATGGTCTGTATTTGACTATTGCCACGATTGGTGACATTGCTTACAGGCTGGAATTACCAGATTCTAGCAAAATACATCCAGACTTTCATGTTCTCCAATTGGAGAAGTATATTCTACTTGTGACTCAAGTTCAGACATCTTTACCTCATGTTGATGATGAATTTCAAATTCCTCTCAAATTTCTCCGTCGCAGGGTTCATCATGTGGGCTCCAAGACTATTCCTCGGGTTCTTGTTGAGTGGTCTTGTTCTCCTTCTGCTGATGTAAGACGAGGATTCATTGAAGGAAACATTTCCTTGTTCTATGGCTTGGAGACAAGCCACTTCTCAAGAACCATGGGGTGTGAGCACTCCTCAATCTACGACTGCGAAGAATGACAACACTAAAGGCGCGGGAATTGAAGAGGCAGGCCGGCCCACCAGGGGAAAAGGATCGCCTCATTGGCCCGCTGACAAGAATTGGGCCAAACAGGTCTCGTAAAGTACATGTATAAATATTCCGCTTCCTTCTTCCTCTATCGCTAGCTAGCAACAAATTGGTTGGGCGGATGGTTGAACTCGCTGTGAGGGTGGATGAGTGGTTTTACACAACAGATAACTAATTCCCCATTCCTCTTGCTCCCTAGCAATCCAAGATCGATCGTGAGTGCAAGGGGAGGCGCTTACAATGGTGCTGGAGAGGACGACAATGGACGATGGCAAACGAGTAGGTGGTTCCCTTCGAGGGGTGTGGAAAGAGGAGGGGAGAGATGAGTGAGTCGGTAGGACAATACATGAGCCGACTGATCCTTCCTAGGGATCATCGTGTTGATGCCTAGTAGGTGTCGTTTTTCCAACCATCCTTAGAGAACGGTGAATAATTGAATCCAATCAGAAGGGTGATAGTGTTATCTGCAGGAAGAAGCCCGATCAAAGTGAGATACCAGTAAAACAAGGCCATGATCTATAAAAAGTACTAGCATAGTATTACACACCATACTAACCACTCAGACACAAGTCTCGTGAGAAAAAGATGGTTAGGAGTATTGTTGTACTCCAACTCACCAAAAATTAAAATGTATTTGTTGATGCATTGTGTTTTTTCAGTTGTGTGTGATGTTTTCGTCGATAGTGACACACATGTGGTGACTTTATCAATTTTGAACTCCATGACTCTGGTTTTTTGATGCATCTTTCTTTCCCATGCAGGGGCCGGGATGTCCTCCTTTTCCAAAAAACGACTCTGGTTTTCAGCACGTACCATGAGTGTGTGCGTACGTGACAGTGTGTGTGCATGTTTACCTACATCGTACTTTTTTGTTTCTCAACAATTTTCTCTTACCGTTTCCCCACTGATACAGTAGTACAAGAAACATGTCCTACTACCAAACTAGGAACAGGATTCCTCAATTTCCCATCTTTGCTCTTAATCTGCTTTCGTCTCCCTTTTGGCTAAAAAGCAAATCCCACCCAAAAGCTGCACAATATCCATCCATCCATCCACAAACGAAACCACCCCAACCCACAGTGACCAGCACGGCGTAGGCAATAACCACTTAACTGACCTTGTGACACATGAGCTCAGCTCAGCCGGCTCGTCCCAGTTCCTACCCCCGCGGCGCACCACCGACACTCCCTCGCCCGACCCCATCCGATCTCACCCCCGCCCGACAAATCATGGCGCCGCTTTGCACTGTTAAATCCAATCCCCGCCCCCCTTTACTTATCACCACGCCGCTGTGCCCTATTCTACTCATTTTACACTCCTTGGAAACGGAATCCATGGCGCATAGTAAGTCCACACAAAACCCTACATGTGCAGCTGCGCCTCGCGCCCCTTTTATAAAACCCCGCACACACTCGCACACACCACTCCATCCCCCAAAGCAGCTCCCCCCACAGTCCCAGCTCGCTCCACACTGGCCAGCCCGCAGCCCCTGGCACACGCTAGCTTGCTCTAGCTAAGCTAGCTAGCAGGGCCTCGCGCGTGGCATTACCTCGTCCCGGCCGCCGGCGAGGAGGTCTAGCGTAGCCAAGGGCAAGGCGAGCGAGCGAGCGATGGACGCGGCGGTGGGGCTGCCGGACGCGTGGTCGCAGGTGCGGGCGCCGGTGATCGTGCCGCTGCTGAAGCTGGCGGTGGCGCTGTGCCTGCTCATGTCGGTGCTGCTCTTCCTGGAGCGGCTCTACATGGCGGTGGTCATCGTCGGGGTGAAGCTGCTCGGCCGCCGGCCGGAGCGCCGGTACAAATGCGACCCCATCTGCGAGGACGACGACCCCGAGCTCGGCAGCGCCGCCTTCCCCGTCGTGCTCGTCCAGATCCCCATGTTCAACGAGCGGGAGGTACCACATTTTCCTTCCGCCCCATCGCCATTGCCGCCACAAGCTCCAGCTCCACTTCCCTCTCTGTTCCTCTCACCCATTGGTTTCTTCTTGCATTTAACATTTTTTTCATATTTTGTGCGTGATAATACGTGCAGGTGTATCAGCTGTCGATCGGCGCGGTGTGCGGGCTGTCGTGGCCGTCGGATCGGCTGGTGGTGCAGGTGCTGGACGATTCCACGGACCCCCTCGTCAAGGTGAGGAAGATCTTATCCCCCGGCCGCTCTCGGGTCGAACAGTACAAGTAGTGGTGCCAGTGGTAGTAGTACCGGCCTGGTAATTATGGAGGCTCATGTTCACCTGTCGGTGACTACGCCCCCTGCCACCCCCCACCCCCAAACTATCCATGGTCCGTCCACCCGAACCTCGAAGCTCCCGGGATTCCCTCTCACTCCACCGTCCCCTTTTCCATTTTTCCCAAAGGGAAAAGCCGTGACACCCGGGGCGCTCGCTGCAGTGCCAGGCTCCGACCGGCCTTGTCTTTTAGACACGTCGCCTGGCCTGGGTACTGCCTCGCGGTCGCCGTCACGGCACAGGGCTTCCCCCTGTTTATAATTAAGAGCAAGGAGCCACTCCCCAGCTCCCAGCGAGATTTGGCCATTAGTTACTAGTAATAACTCTCAGCTTCACCTAGCAAATCTAACCATGTGCGGCACACGCTGTGTAACTAAAAATCTGAAATGTTTTTCTATTTAACATTTGTGCCTAGTCAATTCAGACTCGTGTTGAGGAGTAGGAGTAGTAGTAGTTGACACGCCTGCGCTTGTCGGTGCCCAAACTGATGGTGTGTCCTGTGTGTGCGGTTACACGGCTGTCTCGCCGTTTCCGTGATCGGAAAACAGGGCGGCGAAGATCAAAACCGTTTTCCATTTTTGTCTGCCCTCCAAACTGGGATTCACATTGGGGGGTCGTGATAATCCACGAACAAGAGCCGAAAAAAATCTGGGCATCTTTCGCGCGCGAAGGAACGGCTCCCGATGATTTTGGCGGGGCGGGCTATGCTGTGCTACTAGCAAGGACGCTGCGCGCGGTCCGGTGTCGTTAATTGGAGATCGGACGGGCATTAAATGCCCCCAACGGTTTGACCGACGGGCCACAAGTGGCGATTACCCTAGTATCTTTTACGCGCCGGATCAACCAGAGCTGGCACTTGTCAGAATATTTTCTTTTCTTTCTTTTACTATTACGGCCTTCCTTCCAAGAGGTAAAAAATAATATAAAATAAAATAAACGGGGGGAAAGCAAGGCAAAAACCCCTGCGCGGTTATTCCCCTGGAAAAGCACGTGCTGGGCACGTGACGGGGCACGCCGTTAAATGTGTAATCAAGTCGCGCACCGTAGTTGTACGTGATCCTCGCGATCGGCAGACAGTAATTAAGCTTGGGGTACGTAGGCCGTGGCAAGGCATGCTTGGCTGGTGCGTACGGGGCCCTGTCGTCGGTTCTCATTACTCATTAGTTTAGGCCATGGTCAGCCCTTGCTTGGCCCAGCCTAGGACGTTGATTGTAATCCACGTTTGGTTCTACTACTACGCCACTAGCCCTTCCCGGCTTGGTCCTGGTTTACTAGGTGTCCACTATGTGTAAACCATGTGTTTTGTACAATGTAGTAATGGCATCCAGAGATGGCATTACATGGTTTGCAGCTTAGTCGTCGTTTCCAAGCTTAGAAAGATGCCAACAGTATTATGATCTTAATAGTATTGGTTATGGTACTTGTCCCTCCAAAAGGAGGATACCATGAGAGCCGTGGGCATTTCAATTTACGTCCCACCCAATAATTGCCTACTCGTTGTGAATGTGAATTGTGAAACGTGCCTGTCAATCAACGGCGGCTAATCATCATGTGTGCTTGGCCCGTGCAGGAAATGGTTCGGATGGAGTGCGAGCGGTGGGCGCACAAGGGGATCAACATCACGTACCAGATCCGGGAGGACCGCAAGGGGTACAAGGCCGGCGCGCTCAAGGCCGGGATGAAGCACGGGTACGTGCGCGAGTGCGAGTACATGGTCATCTTCGACGCCGACTTCCAGCCGGACCCCGACTTCCTGCACCGCACCATCCCCTACCTCCACCACAACCCGGAGATCGCCCTCGTCCAGGCGCGATGGCGCTTCGGTAAGTTTTCACCAAAAAGAATCATTACTTCAGTTCAGTTCCTCAAAATTTGCGAGTTCAGTTTCAGCGGCGTGCCTTAGGGGACACAAAAGTAGGAAATTTTGGCATCTTGTACTGTATGTAGGCTAGAATAATCAATCAAGAGAACGAAAGGAAGAAAAAGACAGAGGCCACCGTGCTTCAAAGGTTTCACCGCGGTTCAGTCTAGGAATCAGGATCGGCGGCCAGTTTCCCTGTTTGGAAGCAAGCCTAGGATGCGTCCAAGCCCAACTAACTCTTCTTCCAACCGTGCTGTCTCGCCCGAAGGCCACTGGGAGGATGTAGCTGGACACCTGAAGGAAGATCCAAGTTTCCTCTTAGCGCTAAAATAAAATAAAATAATAATGCCTGGAGAGCGTTTTGCCTCATGGGGGATCAGCTAGCTCGTGGTGGTGCTAGTACGCTCTGCTAGATCTGGCGGGTCGGTTGCGTACCGTGGCGCCATGGTACGGTACGGTTGGGAGGGATGGCAAGTTAAGTCCTTGCGGGAGGGACGGCACGTCCCCGTGGCCGCCACTGTTGCGTGCGGCGCGTCTCGTGCCTGGGTATGCATCCCTTCCCTGGGGCGGCCGGCTGTCGGTCGGCCGGAGTTCACTCCGGCCCGGCTCCTCGCCGATCCGATCGCACGATCTAAACGAGGGAGACCCCCTCGGCCGTCGACTCGTCGTCGGTGGCGCCGTCGGTGATCCGAATAGTGCTGCGTGGCGTCCGCTCGTCAGGCTCTCTGCGCTTTTCCCGGTTAGCAGCGTGGGCCATGGGACAGATCTTCGGGCGCCCACGTGGTGCGGCCCGCCTCTACATGGCCCGCGGGCCCGCCGTCGGTGACCGGCGTGGGCCACGTCGGCCATGGCTTCTTGTCACTACCGCATCCAGTTGCGGTGCAGGCAGGGCGTGCCTTGTCCTGGCGCCCGAGATTTGTCCTCGCAGACAGCAATAGAAATTGCCACGGCAGAGATAAGCATATTGGTACTCAACTCAATACTACTAGCTCATAACTCGTCAGTACTGAAGTGCGGCATCTGAGATTCTCGGTGTGTGTTTAGATCATCATTGCATGATGCCATGCCATGCCACCAGCTCGCGTCCTAGATTCACCTTTGCCGTCGTGGGGCGCGGCCAGACAGATTAGCGCGGGGTGGCGCCGGCTTGAATCGTGCCGTGATCCCGTGATGTGTCTGCAAAGACTGCAGGGTCCGCCCTATAAAGCTCCAAGATTTGCGAGTGCTCCCTGCGGCTAACCTCCAAGATTTACTTTTTATTGGGCCGTGTCAGTGCAGTGCGCCCACATCCTCTGCTCGGTCCAACTGTACTGTACGGGTGAAGCAACCGAACAAAACCAACCTGTTATTCCCCACACAAAACGGAACCAAGCATGCTCATGCTCAATGTGTTTGATGCTGCTAACAGTAAAAAGAAGGCGAGCGACTGTGTGGCTATGTAGTACTGTGAAAAGTCAAGGGTAATAGTGAAAAGTTGGCCTGACGGTAACTTTTGAGCTGTACATTTTTTTTCACCGGTGACAATCATGCTGGGGAGGGATGCTGATGAGTGTGCTGTTGTTGGTTGTGATCAGTGAACGCGGATGAATGCCTGATGACGAGGATGCAGGAGATGTCCTTGGATTACCACTTCAAAGTGGAGCAGGAAGTGAGCTCCTCCGTCTGCGCCTTCTTCGGCTTCAACGGTGAGATTCAGTCCGGTCTTCCATGTCCTTTCGGATGATTTTATTCGACATTGGTACCAATTTATCCATGGCATCTGTCTAACAATCTCAATGATTTCTTCTACCAGGAACCGCCGGTGTGTGGCGCATTGCTGCAGTGAATGAAGCAGGGGGCTGGAAGGACAGGACCACCGTGGAGGACATGGATCTAGCTATCCGGGCCAGCCTCAAGGGATGGAAGTTTGTCTACCTCGGCGATGTTCAGGTACATTGATCAATCATGCAAACCATCAGATTCAGATAACATACAGCGCACATCCTTTGGCTTTTCTCTTTCAATACCACGTTCCTATTTTTTTTTTAAATGAGACAGTAGTAAAAGGAATTTGACAGTGAAAAATTGGAGTTAACGAAAATTCTGCAATGTTTCTCAGGTTAAGAGTGAACTCCCCAGCACTTTCAAAGCCTTCCGGTTTCAGCAGCACAGATGGTCATGTGGTCCAGCAAACCTGTTCAGGAAGATGCTGGTGGAGATTGTGACAAATAAGGTCTGCCCCAGCACCCATCAAGTCCAATTCTGTTTTAAGACAACACCTTAACTATGTTGCTAACTCAGATGCTATTGATCTTGTGTGTGTGTGCAGAAAGTGACAATCTGGAAGAAGTTTCATGTCATCTACAATTTCTTCTTGGTGCGCAAGATCGTTGCCCACATTGTGACATTCACCTTCTACTGCATCATCATCCCGACAACCATCTTTGTCCCTGAGGTTCATATACCGAAGTGGGGTTGCGTCTACATTCCCACAATCATCACTCTTCTCAACTCTGTTGGAACTCCCAGGTAATTATATTATAGCCTGTAAAGAGCTCACATTCACATAAAAATATAATAAGCAAGTAATGATCGTTCAGTTATAATCAGTATTTGATCAAATTGTGTGTTTACCTGACGAAAATGCACCAATTTTGGCAGGTCTTTTCACTTGCTTTTCTTCTGGATCCTCTTCGAAAACGTCATGTCGCTGCATAGAACCAAGGCCACATTGATTGGCTTGTTAGAGGCAGGCAGGGCGAATGAATGGGTCGTCACGGAGAAGCTCGGCAGCGCCATGAAGATGAAATCTGCTAACAAAGCATCAGCCAGGAAGTCATTCATGAGGATGTGGGAGAGGTACTGAACAAACAAGACAAAATGCACACATTTGCCACCTTTTTTGCCTCAGCCTTTCGGTAACTAACTTTCAGAGATGAAAATTTTCAGGCTAAACGTTCCGGAGCTCGGCGTGGGAGCCTTCCTCTTCTCATGTGGGTGGTACGATGTCGCGTTCGGGAAGGACAATTTCTTCATATACCTTTTCTTCCAGTCGATGGCTTTCTTCGTCGTCGGGGTTGGCTACGTCGGCACAATCGTCCCTCAGTCATAACTGAAAGAACGTCGGGATCATCTCTCTCAGCAGTTCACAGTTCCCTGAGAAATCAGCAAAAGTTAGTTGGCCGTGCATAGCCAGTTCAAAAGTAAAGATCACGCAGTCGTCTCTGGGTTTCTCTTTGTTTTCCTTCCTCCTTGGAGACTGATAGTATTGCAGCATTCCCTTGAATGTGCTATTGTAAAAGAAAGCGAGGTGCAGTGTAAGGTCACTGCATGTGTATTTGTGGTGTTCTCTTTTTGCTTGTAGCGAGTACGTGCCCGTGGTTATGGGGAGCAGGATGTCTGCTTCCAAGTCGAATGTAATACTAATAGTATAAGAAAGGAAAAAGGTTCAGGAATGTGTGAGCAAGATCAGATTGTTCGGATTTTTCCGTGTGCTGCCTTCAGAATTTTAAGTGTGCAGTGTGCTAGATGAAACATTGTTCCCCAGGTAGCATCAGTCGACACATGTTGAAGCAGAAGAGAAGACACGCCACTGCTCCAGGAAAAAAAACCCCATCAAACCAACCAAACAAACTGGTATTCAGAATAACTTTAAACATCTATCCTGAGTTGCGTAGGTCTTCATCCTCGTGATATGCAGCAAAAAGCATCACTAAGAAACAATGGTCGAACAGTTTTTTTTCCAGTGGTTTTTTTTTTGAGAATCATCAGGGGAGGAGTCCCTCCACCTGAATATATTATTTAAAGTGGCCAATATGCCAGGAGAGTGATCCAGTTTATAAGGGAAACCGGATCGAAAACCTAAAACAAGTTGACCCGTTTATAAGGGAAACCGGGTCGAAAACCGTACAACAAGGTTACAAGGAGAAGAGAAGAGCAAGACACTCAACAAGGGCGGGACCTAGCTAGCAGACTAAAAGTACCATCACCACGTCAGACACAAGTAGTTATGGGGTGTTGTCGAGGGATCACAATACTGAGACTTTGCGAGGAACCTAACGCACCGCATTGCGTGCATACCGAGCCCCACGGCACAATTGAGGAGCAACCACAACCAACGAGTGAGAAAAGCACGAGCCTTGACTGGGTGCCCCGCCACGAAAGATCAGAACGATTAACAATTTGGGGAGGCATCTAGCGCCATCAAAGAGCAAGGATGAACCAAGACATCACCAAGAGCACGACGCTCGCCGCAATACATCGGCCGCCAAGGGAGAGTCTTGAGCATGCATAGCGAGACACCTTCACGAGGGGGAAACAGATGGCCGCCCTGCGGCGCCAAAGGCACCGCCACCAAACCCCAGAAAACACCACCAAACAACCATCGTCGACTCCAAGCCAGTCGCACCACCACCACCACCACCATTGGACCCTCCGACTGTTCCCAACTTGGCCACACCACCACCACCACCAAACGCTGCACCCTCAACCACACGCAGGCACAGAAGCCGCCGTTTGGGTCTCCAAGATGACACCTCCAGGGAGGTAGTGCCGACAAGGACACAAGACCGTCATCCGGTCCGACAAGCCAGATCTTAGGTTTTCACCCAGATACCACAAAACAAAGTATTGCAGGTGCTGGAGCTCCACAACGACACCTCCTACGAGGAAAACGATGTCCACAGACACCATTGCCGCCGACATCGACATAGTCGATGCAAGGTTCTCACCCGGAGTTTGAGCACATACTTATAGCAAGACGACAGCTGGCCACCACCATTGGGCCCCTTCGAGACGAAGAAGCACATGAATCGTCGCAGCCAACCGCACCCCCGCGGAGACCGCATATGGCCAAACATCAGCACTAGGCACTGGAACCACCAATGGTCGTCCGAACGCAGGGCCACCGGACGCAGCGCGAGCCGCCGAACCTAACCGAGCACCATGCTGGCGAGGAGCAAAGGAGCGCTGCCCGAAGCCAGGAACCACCATGGTCCCGGGTTGCAGCCAAACATCAGGAGCACTAACACACCCCACGCGCGCCACCGTTGTCACACCCTCGATGCGACTATATCTCCCACGTGTCGAGGCACGACTTAGAGGCATAATCGCATTGAAGGCATATGTCGCAAGTTAGGCAATCTTCACAACATCCCATGTAATATGATAATAAAAGGGGAGAGAACATAGTTGGCTTACACTCGCCACATCAAACAAGTACATAAATAACATTACATCATCCAAACACTCATGGCCCGACTACGGCGCCAACATAAAAGATAACCCAACATGCGACACGATCCCAATCATCCCCAACTGGGCACCACTACTGATCATCAGGAAAGGAAACATAGTAACGTTGAGAGTCCTCGTCGAACTCCCACTTGAGCTCAAGCGCGTCTCCTGGAGCGGAATCATCAGGTCCTGCATCTCGTGTAATAGTAATCTGTGAGCCACAGGGACTCAGCAATCTCGCACCCTCGCGATCAAGACTATTTAAGCTTATAGGTATGGCAAGGTAAATATGTGGAGCTGCAGCAAACGACTAGCAAAATATGGTGGCTAACTTATTCGCAAAAGAGAGCGAGAAGAGGAGGCAAAGCGCGAGTGAGAAACTAGAGAACAACCTGCGCAAACATTACTCCAACACTGTGTCCACTTCCCGGACTCCGCCGAGAAGAGGACATCACGGTAACACACTCAGTTGATTCATTTTAATTAAGTTAAGGTTCAAGTTATCTATAACCGGACATTAACAAATTCTCATCTGCCCATAACCGCGGGCACGACTTTCAAAAGTTCAAATCCCTGTAGGGGAGTCCCAACTTAGCCCATGACAAGCTCTCACGGTCAACGAAGGAATAGACCTCCTCCCAAGTCGTTCCGATCAGACTCGGTATCTCGGTTACTCAAGACACTTCGACAGGTTAAAACAAGACCAGCAACACCGCCCGAATGTGCCGACAAATCCCGATAGGAGCTGCACATATCTCGTTCTCAGGGAACACTCAGATGAGACTAGCTACGAGTAAAACCAGCCCTCAAGTTTCCCCGAGGTGGCCCCGCAGGCAGCTTAGTTCGGACCAACACTCAGAGGAGCATTGGCCCGGGGGGGGGGGTTTAAATAAGATGACCCTCGGGCTCCGGAAACCCAAGGGAAAAAGAGGCTAGGTGGCGAATGGTAAAACCAAGGTTGGGCATTGCTGGAAAAGCTTTAATCAAGGCGAACTATCAAGGGGTTCCCATTATAACCCAACCGCGTAAGGAACGCAAAATCCGGGAACATAACACCGATATGACGGAAACTAGGGCGGCAAGAGTGGAACAAAACACTAGGCGAGAGGCCGAGCCTTCCACCCTTTACCAAGTATATAGATGCATTAAGATAACAAGATAATAGAATGATATCCCAACAAGTAAATAAATGTTCCAACAAGGAACGACCTCCAATCTTCACGTGCAACTAGCAACGCTATAAGAGGGGCTGAGCAAAGCGGTAACATAGCCAATCAACGGTTTGCTAGGACAAGGTGGGTTAGAGGTTTGACATGGAAATTTGGGAGGCTTGAAAGCAAATGGTAGGCATCGTAGCATTGGCATAGCAAAAGAGCGAGCAAACTAGCATAGCAAAGATAGTAGTGATTTCGAGGGTATGATCATCTTGCCTGCACAGTTGTCAGAGTTGACTAGATCCTCGAAAGCAAACTCAACGGGCTCCTCGTTAGCGAACTCGTCTCCCGGCTCTACCCAAACAATACTAACAAGCAACAAGGACACAATCAACCACGTGCAAGGATCAAACAAGATGATGCAAAGATGATATGCTATGCGGGATGCGATGCGGGATGCATATGCAAGATATGACAGGAAATGCAAGAACCTGGCCTCAACTTGGAAATCCAAGGGTGCCACTGTAAAGATGAGATGAAATCGCTTGAAAACGATATAAAGAACGTCGGAATCGGAGTTACGGTTTGGAAATGGCAAGCGATTCAAAAATGACACCGGTCTGCGATTTACAGCAAGTAGCCATCTAAATGCAATGAGATGAACATGCTACAGCACCCAAACATGACATCAAAATACATGGCAGGTATGCATTCAATATGCTTAACAAAAGTCTAGCACTGAGATACGGCCAATTCATCCATTAACAGGTTCAAACAAGCATGGCAAAAATGCATATGGTAAACAGATCTCAGACTTAGTGAAATTAACACTTGTCTGGAATTTCAGATCAGGTAGCACTCTTCGGAGCAACAAAACTACATGCTACAGGACCTGAAAAAGGCAAAATAAAGCATGGCATGGAGCTACTCAAAGAGCTTAACAAAAGCCCCTTAGTGACCTTGAGCCAAAAGTGATTAGAAAATACAATTGCAAGCATGTGAACATAGCAAAAACATAATCAGTTTTCAGACTTTAGTGAAAACTGGCACATGCTGAAACATAACTCAAGTAGGCATGTTTACGATCTCGGTGCACTCACTACGGAGCAAGTCATGATAAGATAAGCATACCTCCACTAAGAATACACAAAATGCAAGCTAGACATGGCAAGAACAATAGCATAGCATGCACGGATCAACTACAACATCATCGGCAAAATTGCAAACAAGTTGACAATCTGCCCAGATACACAAAGTAGCAAAAGTAGAGCTCGATTGACTCAAGCTAGGGTGCTCCATAATTGCAAAAAAAGACATGTATGGATAGAGCACTACAATATTAACAAAACATCCTTACTGATAATCCTCAAAAGAGGCACGGATCACTAGGAAACAACATGAACATATGGCATCATGAGATAAACAGATCAAGGACTTTGTGGAATTGCTAAGTCCCTGAAAACAGAAATACCAAGTGCACCACTTTGCAAGCTTGCACTAGTCACCACACACATCACAAAAATACATGGGTTGCACCTCTGGAAAGATGACAAAACCCTTAACAAAACATATGTAGAACTCATGGGCATATCATGCACATATTAATCATGGCAAAAATGACAAAAACCTAAATGGAGTAGCAGATCTGACAATTATCTCAAGTAGCCCTCTTCTAACAGCATTTCGGGTATCAAGATGAACTTAAATGCAAATGATGCAATGGAATGAAACGATGTACTCTCTGGGATGAACATTTTGATATGCTATATGCATGAATCGAAGCTACGAATGCAAAGTTACGAGGCTATGAACATGAGCACTTGGATCTGGAATTTCTGGGACTTAGACGAAAAAACACCTCCGAGATCTAGGGTTTACTGTTCACGGCACGCGAACCGAGGACGGCCGGCCGGACTCGCCGGAGAAGGGCAGGGCGGCGGCCGGAGTAGAGGGGCTCGCCGGATCTGGCCGTGGGGGCGCCGGATCCGGTCGGCAGCGAGGCGACGACGGCGGAGGAGGGCGGAGCGGGGCGGCGTGCGGCGGGGCGCGGCAATGGCGCGTGGCGGCGGGCGCGGTGGCGGCGGGCGGCGGGGCGCGGCGCCGGCATCGGGGAGAGGAGGCAGGCGGCGGGGCGAGGAGGTAGGCGGCGGGGCGCGCGCGTGGGCCGGGAGGGCCCCTCGCGGGACGAGCGGGCCGGCGGCGGGAGGAGGCGGTGATGTGGGCGCGGCTGCCCACGTGGAGGCTCGCGGTTAGCGGGGCGATTTCGTCCGCCCAGGACGGACATGTCCGGCGGCGATGTGAGGGAAAAAAATTAGGGTTTCGTCCGTGATTCGAATGGGGGGGTCTTTAAATAGAGGTAGAGGGAGTTAGGAGAGTCCAAATGAGGTGCGGTTTTCGGCCACGCGATCATGATTGAACGCTCTAGATGATGGAGCAGGTTTAGGTGGGTTTGGGCCAAATTGGAGGGGTGTTGGGCTGCAACACAGACGAGGCCTTTTCGGTCCCTCGATTAACCGTTGGAGTATCAAACGAAGTTCAAATGGTACGAAACTTGACAGGCGGTCTACCGGTAGTAAACCAAGGCCTCTTGGCAAGTCTCGGTCCAATCCGGAAATGTTTAATCGCCACACACGAAAGAAAGGTAAAATTGACCACCGGAGGAGAACGAAGCGCCGGAATGCAAAACGGACAACGGGGAAAATGCTCGAATGCATGAGATGAACACGTATGCAAATGCAATGCACATGATGACATGATATGAGATGCATGACAATGATAACAACACACGGAGACAAAGACCCGAACCCGAGAAAATAAAATAACTTAACGACAGAAACGGCAAGAGTTGGAGTACAAATTGGGAAAGTTACATCCGGGGTGTTACAACCGTGCATCTGCCGGAGACCAGATCCGAAATGCCATAACACTGACCAAAGGCGGGGGAGATCGAAGACCGGCGCAGCAGTCCACCAAGCACCACCAACAGCACCCACCGCCACCAGCCTCCACCACTCCCGCCTCCACCACCCAGCAACACCACCTCCCCGGCTGACCCCACCTGGCGGCCCAGCCAACACCGGTCGGATCTGGGAAGGTAGCCCCAGATCCGCCCCCGCCCTAGACCAGCAACGCCCGAGCAAGCAGCGACGGGTCGCCGCACACAGGGGGGCCGGGGCTGGCTGGCAGGGACACCGGGACGACGCCGACGAGCGCTGCCTCCGAGGCCGGGCGCCCGATCCAATCTGACGCATCCTGTCGTCCCTCCTCTGACGAAATGGTGGCCGCGCGGTGGAGGGGAAGCGCCTCGCCGCCACCATCCCCGGAGTGCGCGAGGCCTTTGCCGGCGGCCTCCTCAGGTGGCAGCGAGACTGGGTGCGAGGGAGGGAGGGGAGCGGCGGTGCGAACAGGGGCGCCCCCCGTGTCGCCAGAGGAGGGGCGACGCGGGGGGGGGGGAAGAGCTTCGTTCCAGTGGATTTTGATTTGCCTCCCTTTTCTGCAAAGTCGACTAAAAATGAATCTAATAATCAATCAGTTTGTGAGATTATTTGCCCCTACAAGTTTTGCTTGAGGCCAGGAAACCTAACAGCCGCCGCCTCCTCCCATCCCAACTGCAGCCGCATCCTACCTCTCCGTCCTCTCTTCTCCTCGGTGCTGCTAGAGACTAGTGGTCGGGCTAAGTCTGACACTGGTCGATGAAGGCGACGACGGGGAGATCTCTACTCTATTAACCTTCGTTGGTAAGATGTGATATATGGGTGACTTAAGGCAGACGTTATGGCTGCACAACGGTGAAGGTGGTGTTTCTGGCCGGGTCGATGGTCTCTGGTGGCGAGGCATCGGAGGTCGTGATCCCATCTACAGGTATGAGGGCACAATGACAACCTTCTTCATCCCAACAAGGTGGTCCTCTGCTTGGGCGAGCAGGTGGCAGTGTCGTCCTGCACTGCTAGGCGGTTGTTGCAACAGGCTGGAGGGTCTTGGACCTTCAGATCTAGGCAACGACGAGTATGTTTTGCCGAGGGTAGGTGGCTATACCTTTTCTACCTACTCCTCTTCAATTCCAAAAGATACACATCATTTTTATAGACTCCACTACAAATCTGACATGAGATTTTTTTGAAGGAAATATGCCCTAGAGGCAATAATAAAGTTATTATTTATTTTCTTATATCATGATAAATGTTTATTATTCATGCTAGAATTGTATTAACCGGAAACATAATACATGTGTGTATACATAGACAAACAGAGTGTCACTAGTATGCCTCTACTTGACTAGCTCGTTGATCAAAGATGGTTATGTTTCCTAGCCATAGACATGAGTTGTCATTTGATTAACGGGATCACATCATTAGGAGAATGATGTGATTGACTTGACCCATTCCGTTAGCTTAGCACTTGATCATTTAGTTTGTTGCTATTGCTTTCTTCTATACCTACTAATAAAGCAAGGTGCGTTTCTCCAATTTTTTCATCCGCTCACCACAAAAATATTTTTTCTATATCCGAGATGGTACTAATTGTTTTTGACAATTTGTCCAGAATTTCGTACATGGGCCGCACGCGTTAAGGCCCAGAAAAGTCACCCATTTATTTCCTGCACATGCAGCTGGGAAACCTTATTTGTCGCACGAAGCGACATATAGTTCGAGCTTCCCATCGGTCGCCCAATGTTGGGCCGGCCCTTTTTTATTTTTTATGTGGTCCTTTTCTATTTTTTCCCTTCAAAGTTATTTTTTCCTTTTCCCATAAATTTATTTTTTAATTTTCCTAAATTTCTTTTTTATACTAATTTTCGTTAGATCTTAGCATTTCAAAAATTATTCGTACTTTCAAAAATATTTGGAACTTTTAATTTTTTATTTTCGTTCAAAATTTATTTGAAATTAAAAAAAATGTTCACATTTTTGCAAAAAGAATTCAAATATTGTTCGGGATTTGTAAATTAATTTTCATTGCAAAAAAATTGAAATTTGAAAATAGTTTTGTCCCAAATTTCGTGCCTGGGCCAGACGCGCTAAGGCCCAGAATAGCCACCCATTTATATCCTACGCACGCAGCTGGGAACATTAGTTATCACACGAAGCGTCATATAATTGGAGCTTCTCATCTGGCGCCCAATATTGGGCCGGCCTGTTTCCACTTATTTTCCTTTTCTATTTTTCTTTTTTCGCTTTCAAGTTATTTTTTCCTTTTTTCATAAATTTATTTTTTTAATTTTCAAAAATTTCGTTTCTTGTACAAATTTTCGTTAAATCTTAGAATTGCAAATTTTCTTTCCATTTTCAAAAATATTTGGAACTTTAAATTTTTTATTCTCTTTCAACATTTGTTTGACATTCAAAAAATGTTTGCATTTTTTCAAAAAGGATTCCAAAATTGTTCGAGATTTGTAAAATAAATTTCATTTTATAAATAATAGAAATTAGAAAAATATTTTTTATTGAAATGGCCACAAATTGAAAATAATGTTCGTGATTGAAAATACATTTTTAAATTTTTTTTTGAATATTCAAAACAAGTTTCCATTTTCAACAATTCTTCACAAATTCGAAAAATGTTCATTTCTCTCACCTTAGAAATGATCATATTTTCAAAAAATGTTTGTGAATTTTAAAAATCTTTCTATTTCAAGTTTTATTTTTCTTTTTCTATAAATTAATCATTTTTCAAAAAATATGTTCGCAGTTTTTTTAGAAAAATCATAAGGTCACCACAACCTTGACAAGGAGGCGGACTTGAAGGAAAAAAACACGAGTTGGTTAGTGGCTGCCACTCCGACCAACTCCACTACTACAAAGATCTCGTGGGCCAAACATGACCCACGAGAACACCACAGCTCTCTACTTTATTGCCCCACTATTGTGGAGACCGTTTTGATGGACACATCAATTATCTCTCCCGATGTTGCTCGCAAAAAAATCTCTTCCGTTGCAACGCATGGGCATATGTGCTAGTCATAACTTATACATGTTCCTATGACTATGAGATTATGCAACTCCCATTTACCGGAGGAACACTTTGTATGCTACCAAACGTCACAACGTTACTGGGTGATTATAAAGGTGCTCTACAGGTGTCTCCAAAGGTACATGTTGGGGTGGCGTATTTCGAGATTAGAATTTGTCACTCCGATTGTCGGAGAGGTATCTCTAGGCCCTCTCGGTAATGCACATCACTTAAGCCTTGCAAGCATTGCAGCTAATGAGTTAGTTGCGGGATGATGTATTACAGAACGAGTAAAGAGACTTGCCAGTAACGAGATTGAACTAGGTATTAAGATACCGATGATCGAATCTCGGGCAAGTAATATACCGATGACAAAGGGAACAGCGTATGTTGTTATGCGGTCTGACCGATAAAGATCTTCGTAGAATATGTAGGAGCCAATATGAGCATCCAGGTTCCGCTATTGGTTATTGACTGGAGACGTGTCTCGGTCATGTCTACATTGTTCTCGAACCCGCAGGGTCCGCACGCTTAACGTTACGATGACCGTTTCATTATGAGTTTATATATTTTGATGTACCGAAGGTTGTTCTGAGTCCCGGATGTGATCACGGACATGACGAGGAGTCTCGAAATGGTCGAGACATGAAGATTGATATATTGGAAGCCTATGTTTGGACATCAGAAATGTTCCGGGTGAAATCGGCATTTTACCGGAGTACCGGGCCTTAATGGGCCTAGTGGAGGAAGAGGAGAGGAGGCCAAGGGGCAGCCGCATGCCCCTCCCCCAAGTTCGAATTGGACAAGGAGGGGGGCGCCCCCCCTTTCCTTTCCCCCCTCTCTCTCTCTCTTCCCCCCAAGTCCTAGTCCAACATGGAAAGGGGGGACTCCTCCTGGCGCGCCCCTTGCCTGGCCGCACCTCCTCTCCCTTGCTCCTTTATATACGGGGGCAGGGGGGCGCCCCATAGACACAACAATTGATCATTGATCTCTTAGCCGTGTGCGGTGCCCCCCTCCACCATAATCCTCTATAATATTGTAGCGGTGCTTAGGCGAAACCCTGCGACGGTAGAACATCAAGATCGTCACCACGCCGTCGTGCTGACGGAACTCTTTCCCGACATTCTGCTGGATCGGAGTCCGGGGATCGTCATCGAGCTGAACGTGTGCTAGAACTCGGAGGTGCCGTAGTTTTGGTGCTTGATCGGTTGGGCCGTGAAGACATACGACTACATCAACCGCGTTGTTATAACGCTTCCGCTTTCGGTCTACGAGGGTACATGGACAACACTCTCCCCTCTCGTTGTTATGCATCACCATGATCTTGCATGTGCGTAGGAATTTTTTTGAAATTACTACGTTCCCCAACATTTTTGACCGTGACAAATCGAACATTTTTCATGGCAATTTGTGTTTGCCGAGGATGGCAAGTTTAGTTGGCAAGCATGACAAATCCCGCCGATTCATTTTCCAGGAAAATGTTGTGCTCGTAAATTAAATTTGTCATCCTCACGTCAACTAAATTTGCAATGTTCAAGAAATCGGTAACTGGTAACTGCTCGGTCAATTTAGGAGTATTTACAGAATTACTAGCATTACGGGTTTTATAGGTTTTGTAGGTTGTAATTCTGATAGGGGTATTTATAGAATTACCAGCATTCATAGGGGGGTCGATCTTTTTTTATTTCTAGTAACAGGTCTAAAGATCATAACAAGATATTTCTTTCCTCTCGTTTTTTAGATCTAACAGCAGAAAAGGAGTCCTTCTTCAGTCTTAGCTTTAAAGAAGAAACAAGGCATTTACAATTCACTCGCCCTCCATTTCTAGCTATAAGTTTATAAGTCTTTTTAGAGATTTCACTATAAACTAAATACAGATGTATGTAAACATATTTTAAAGTGTATATTCACTGATTTTGCTCCGTATGTAGTCCATAGTGAAATCTCTAAAAAAGACTTATATTTAGGAACGGAGAAAGTACTTCTTTTAGTAGTGCAGACACACTAAATGCGAGAAGTCTTTAGTGTATATTAGCATCCTAATTATGTTTTTGTTGTTGAATCTGGCTTGCCTGAGTATTTGGACAAAAACTATGGATCGTCGTTCCATTGAACTACCACTTTTTAAAAAGTGACCAAAGGACTACCATTTTTAACTAATTTTGTTGCAAACAACTATGTGATAAACACATTTATGACAAGCGGGGTCAATCTGTTAGGACTGATGTGGCAAGAAAGTCAACGTCGTTTGTTTGTACCGTTATGACAAGTGAGGCCCACACGTCAGCATCAACCACAATCCTCCTTTTCCTCTCTTTTTGGAATTTTAACAAACACCTATTGTGCATCCTCTCGACTAAGGGTCGCCGTTGCTTTTTCTCTCCTCCATGGGTTGCCTCCCACCAGGATGGTGATGGATTTGGGGCCATGTAATGGAGGAAGTGGTGGCGCTGGGTGATGGAGTGGCTGGTGGAAGGTGGTAATGCAGATGGATGGATGGTGATGAAGTGGTATTGTGGCGTGCCGCCACGCCGGCCTAGCCGCGGCACGACTGGAGTTAGAGAGAGAGAGAGATGTTGCCAAGCCTAATTTGAGAATTGAGCAGCACTAGGGATTTTGACCCCTCGATCTGATCTGCAAACTTTACACACTAGCCCTCCTCCTTCTCTTCTTTCTTCACGAGAAGGTCCTCCCGCTTCTTTAGCTAGTCCCCTGGTTACTTCTTTTCATCTTGCACAAGTCTCTTATTCCTTCTCTTCTTTCCTTCACTCTTCTCGATAGCCACATACACGAAATCTTGACAATTATAGTGCCTTTGCGCACATTTCTGGAAAATAGACAAAAGACTAGTAAACGATCTGTTTATATAATTTTCATTCAATTATTCAATATTTTATAACAAGAATTGATGGTTAGAACTCAACAAATGATATACTTGTATGCCAAAATTATGTATATAAAATATGCTTATCAGCCAGCACACAAACTGATGGATGCATCCAGCTGCTCGTGTGCCAGTGGCGGACCCAGGAAAAAATGAAGGGTGTGCACACTCTAAATTTTTTTCCCACCTAATCCATGGGTCAGACAAAATATGGCAAAATAATAACATGAGTAGCTTAATGCAAATCTCACAACAATTTAGTTCACAAAATATATCTCAAATGTGCTCAATTACAATAGGAGTAGTCTTACATGGAAGAAGCATAAGTAGAAACTTACATCACTAGGTAACTCTACGTTTTTGCATTGCCATGAAAGCATCAACTATGTCATCTTCACTTACTTCCATGAACACATCCCGTTCAATAAATGTCACCAAGCAATCATTCAAGCGATCATAACTCATAGTAGTCCTCAACTTATTTTTCACTAGATTCATTGCTGAAAATACTCTTTCAACACTTGCCATCGCCACCGGTAAAATCAATATCAATTTGATGAGTAAGTAGACCAAGTCATAAAGAACATGCTTCTTTGTTGCAACAAGCATAATATAGAGCTCACCAATATTGCTTGCATTTCTAAACCTATCATCTTGTCTCATATCATCAATAAAATTAGTAAGTTGAAATTCTAGCCTAATCAAATCTGTGCTTGAAATGTCCATGGGATAGAATTCAGCAAGTCTCATTACGTTGAGTGCATCATAAGAAGCAAATGAATTGAGGGGATTCAAAGCCGACATGCAAATAAGCAACTCTGTATTAACCTCATCAAACCGATTGTCAAGCTCTTGAATGGTTTGATCAATGACACCAAGATATACTTCTCTTCTATAACGATCATCATTTGTTTGTACTTCATAATACCGACGCGATCTTCGATTAGGCTCATAAATATCCTCCCACAAAGGAACTTGAATGTCATGTTTGTTGCAAAATAAGGTTAGCTTTGCAAGAAATTCTTCCCAACCATGAGACCTCATGTGTTGCATTCTACTCTTTGCCAAACTAACAAGTGTCATTGCATTGACAATATCTTGATCTCTCTTTTGCAAAGATCTGGACAACTCATTTGTATAGCCAAGAATAACAAGCATCAAGTGAAGATTGAAAACAAAGTCAAATGATTCAAAGGCTTGAGCAACTCCACGTATTCTTGTCCACTCACTTTTTTGTGAAGGATCTTTTCCAATAGCATCAAGTACTTCAAGGATTGTGGAATACATGCTAACAATGTGCATAATGGTTTTAAAATGAGAACCCCAACGAGTGTCACCGGGTCGAGCTAGTCCCATCTCTTGATTTAGCCCACTTCCACTTTCAATCTCACCCATTTCAAGTGCTTCCAACACCTTTTGAGCTCTAACATCTCGAAGCATGTCATGTCGCTTACAAGAAACTCCAACAATATTGAGAAAGTAAGAAACATGATCAAAGAACCACAAACATGGTTCATTGTCCTTTGCCACAGCTATAAGAACCAACTGAAGTTGATGTGCAAAACAATGGATGTAATAGGCAGAGGGTGACTCTTTCATGATCAATGTTTTCAACCCTTTTATCTCCCCTTTCATGTTGCTAGCCCCATCATATCCTTGCCTGCGTATTTGACTAGGAGTCAAATGATGATCTTTAAGCAAAGTTTGAATTGCATCCTTAAGTGACAATGAAGTTGTATTGGCAACATGAACAACTCCAAGGAACCTCTCACATCCTCTTCCCGATTTGTCAACAAATCGTATGCAGAGAGCAAGTTGTTCTTTATGAGATGCATCACTAGACTCATCAGCTAGGATTGCATAGTGGTCGTCACCAATATCTTCAATAATTCTTTTAGTTGTTTGCGCCGCACAACATTCAATTATTTGATTTTGTATCTTTGGACTGGTCAAGATGCAATTCCGAGGAGCATTGTTCAAAACAAGTTTATTAACTTCTTCATCATTTTCCGAAAGCCATTTAAGAAGTTCAAGAAAGTTCCCCCTATTGCTAGATTCTTCACTCTCATCATGTCCACGAAATGCCAATCCTTGGTTCAAAAGAAACCTCAAGCATCTAAGTGAATAAGTCAGCCTAGCCATGTACATACGCAAATCCTCTTTATCCACCCTCACCATAATGTTATCAATTGATGGTTGGGGTGCCACAAATAAATTGTACTTCTCTTGAGCTTTGTTGTGAATGCTATTAATACCACCAACATGTTTGACCAATGCATCGGGCTTATACCAATTTTTCCAACCACCATTAACAAAGGCACCACCCCTAGCCCCCCCATTCGATTTTCCTTTGAACAAATAACACACAAAGCAAAATGCTGCCTCATATTTGACACTATATCCTAACCATTTATAGGTCGCAAACCAAACAAAGTTGAAGTGTCGATTTTTACCATAGATTTTTCTGACTTGAAAGTTTTGTGCATATGGTTGGACTGCTTGCTTTGCAATGTATCGTCTCCGAACTTCATCTTGATCATTGACATCATACTGTGAAATAGAAATCCTCTCCCCTGGATCAGGAGGAAGCCTTTGAATATTATATGGCCTTGCACACAAAGAATGGACTGCTTCATCTTCACAATCACTTTCAATCTCTGCATCGGAATGGACTGCTTCATCTTCAATATCAAATTCAATCTCTGCAGAATGGACTAGAGGTGGAGAATGGACTGCTTCATCTTCAATATTTGACACTATATCTTCAGGTTGCTCTTCGGCTGCAACCTTCTTTCTTTTAGCAGCCTCATAATTCTGAAAAAGGACTGAATGTCACCATTCCTCTTCATCTTTGGTTCTACAATTACAACAAAAAACACAACTATTAGAGACAGCTAGGCAAAGCTTAGTACAAGCACAACTTTAAGATTGAACAATACTACTACTCAATTGGCAACATATTCCCTTAATGCACTGCACCAAATATCATCCCTCGTGCAACAAATTTAAGAATCAATTGGCAGTTTAGGACAGCAAATTAACTGAATGGATATACAGTGTACTATTGACAGAAGCTCACCCAAAGACCAAAGGGCGTCACGAACTAGGAATTCAGCGGGGATTGAGCCATTCAGAAGCTTGGGCAGCAACTCCTCATCTCCGCAGGGCTACGGAGTTCGGACGTCCGGCGACCGGCGGGCGATGGCTCGTGGTGGCTGGAGATCCACCAGCCAGGCAAGGAGCGCTCGAAGGGGAGCAGAGCGGCGACTCTTCTCGCCTTCTCGGTGGAAGGAGGCAAGGAGCGGCGGTCCGGCGGACGACCCCGGCGGGATGGCCGGACGGGGATGGGGATGGCCGGACGGGGATGGGGGGCAGGGGGGCGCTGGATTAGGTCTTTCAGCGGCTGCGCTCTGCCTGGCCGACGGACTGTATCGATGGCTCGCTGCCTCTCGCTCGGGAGTAGATGGGCTGGGGCGCTGCCACGCTGGGCTTGGGTTGATTTGGGCCTAAATATCATATGGTAATAAAAAAAATCAAATTTTTTTGGGTGTGCCACGGCACACCTTGCACACACGCTGGGTAGGCCAATGTCGTGTGCTAGCTTGGCTGGTGCGCTATTGACCTGCGAGATGCACCACGACGCAACTACGAACACAAGCCCGACACGGCTCCCTGGCCAGGACCATGACGTAGCTACGAACACGAGCAGGATCCCGACGCAACTCCCTGTCCAGGAGCACGGTGTGGCGCTGCTACTCCCTTTCGTGTACACGTGATTGAGGACGGGTGACGAACAAAAGGGACCACGAGCTCGAGTCATGTTGGCCTGCCGGCCGCGGCGTGAGCTCCACCGCAGCCGTGCTCGTCTGTTGCGAAGGCGCTCGAGCACTACGCCTGCGTGCAAGAAAGAGAGAGATGTTGGCAGGCCTGGGACTGCCACCTCAAACGTTTTCGGTAGTTTCTTGCAACAAGATTAGTTGAAAATGATAGTTTTTGGTCAACTTTTTGAAAATGGCAATTCAGTGGAACGACCACCTCAAATGTGGCATTTTTTCAAATACTCGCTCGCGTCCGTCAATTAGTCATTCTGTATGTTTTTTTGTTGTCAAACGCTAAAGTTAGCGAAGTTATTGCATTTTTCAGTCTCGCGGTGCCTGTACTTTTGTTGTGTGTTTTTTCATTTTCAGATTTCCACAACTCTGTGAATTAAGAAAACACTTAAGCATGCGCAAAATGGTACCAAAAGTTAACAGAAGACAGAAAAAACTAGACGGAACGCGATCGTAGCGTGAATTAATTCGCGCCGTACGCGCGTCGTTCACAATAGTACTCACAAATACTCAAAAGCCAACCGGTCACCAAAATCGAGCCGATATTGTATCGGTGACTTATGAATGGCCAAAGTAGGCTCCTCGATAGGGTGGACGAAGTCGAATAGCTGATGACGTGTATCGAGAGTGGTCGTGTCGTCATCATTCAAACGCTGGCTAAGATAGGATCCGGCTTGCCTGCTCCCTTCCCATACTCTCATCCGTGCTCCCACTCCATCCTATGATTGTCTTTTTCTATTTTTTCTTTCTAATCTAATCATCTCCTCCTCTGATTTTAAGGGGATGGGGCCGGACCTTATTTTGTTTTAATTAAATCATGTCATGTATGCAGGAGCACAATCATGCCACGTATGCGGGAGCACGGATGGGCGCACGCTGAGGAGCAAGCAAGTCTCGTCCGGCTAAGATAAGTCGGCGAGGGGCTACCATTGCCATTACCTTGCACAACAAGCGCGGCGACGACTTTCTCCATGATCTCGACCAGAACCTCCGGACAGAACTCCTTGAGCGACACGTACGCGTCGGAGCCGATCATGGCCTTCAACACTCCCGGCGAGGCGATGTACTCGACACAGAAGGCCTTGAGCTGCGTGCAGCGGAGCCGGACGGCGAGCACCAGCGTGGCGGCCGCGGTGTCCGCGTCGGCGACGGCCTTGCACAGGAGACGCATCCTCTCCATGCCGTACATGTCGGCCGCGGCGATCAAGTCCCCAGCCGCCTCCATCCTCGTGCTGGTCGCGGCCGAGCCGGCGGCGAGAAGCTCGGCAGTCGCCGGGGGCAGCGCGTCCGCGTAGGCAAAGTGGAGGAGCGCATCGAAGGCGGCCTCCCCCACGCCATCGACACGTACGGGACCACGCGCCGGGGAGCCGTTTGTCTGCTGCTGCTCGAAGAACGTCGCGTGGAAGACCGGCGATCGAGCGGCGAGCACGAGCGTGTGCGCGGTGAACTCGCGGCTGCCCACCTGGAAAGTGACGTCGGCCCCCTCCTTGCTGTCCAGCAGGCGGAGGAGCTGCTCGCCGATGTTGGACGGCGGCACCATTACGAGCTGGCCAGGAGACGACTCGGGCGAGGCCATGTTGTGTGGCACTAGAGAAGTGAAAAATCCTAGACTTACGGAAACACTGCTACGCGTTGGTTATACGGGAGGAAGATGGACGTCCCCCGAGAGCAGCGTTGCGGCGCCCGAGCACCAGTGCTCTCTATATTTGACTTTTTCAAATTCGTATTTTTGAAGTTTTAAGAAAATGTGAAATTATTTCCCGAGATGCATATACACATTCCGAATACCCGTTGCAAGTTTCGGTACAAATCTCGTTTTATTTTAAACTATAGAAAAAAAACAAATTTCTGACAATATGTAGGAGAAAAAAGATGCCATTTTTGTCAGAAATTTCTCTTTTTTGTATTTCTCAAAATACAAAGTATTTCTTCTCTAGATTTCTACCAGTCCTTAGGAATATATGTACGTATTTACATATTTGTTTTCAGATTTTTTTGAGCATTGAAAGTGTGTTTTTCAAAAAATTCAAATATCAAAAACAGTGGAGCTCGGCCTCTGCAGCCACTTTTCGGACGTCCTCCACGCATTTACTAGCCGAGAAGACTCCTTGGCGCTCGACCGCTCCAACGAGCGAAGCCAATCCAAGGCAAGTCATCAGCCGACCAGAATTTCCATAAGGGCCCATCACGTGAGGCCTTTGTACGAGACTTGCCTGCTCCCTTCTCGTGTGCCCATCCGTGCTCCCGCATACGTGGCTTGATCTGATTGGAACAAAATAAGGCCCGGCCCCACCCCCTTAAAATCAGGGGGGGAGATGATTAGATTAGAAAGAAAAAAAGGAGAAAGACAACCGTTGGATTAGGTGGGAGCACGGATGGGAGCATGGGAAGGGAGCAGGCAAGCCGGATCCTTTGTACGAAGGCTGGGAAGGCATGAGGAGTCGGCCTCATCTGAAATCAACACTAATCGCTCCCCTGATTTTTAGGGGGGCCGTGCCTAATTAATCCGCCCCTAACTAATCACGTATTTAAACCACTTTCCAAATCTAACTGATTTACTAGCACGGAAGGCTAACAGGTGTGGAGCGGCTCATTTTCCCCACCTGGCGCTTTGGTCCTCACTCCTTCGCAATTCGTGCATACAAGGGCGCGTGCATCTTCAACACCTGTGCCAAACCTAACGTCATACATTACGGGACTCCACCGCCACCGTGACACCGCCGAAGAAGGCCGTGAGCAACTGCCACGCCTAGAAGAGCTCTATTGCAGAGCATGTTGCTTATTCAGTCAACTAAATGGGCACGCCGCACGTGATGAAATCCAGTCTTTGTGGCACATCGACCCGTATCGTCGTGAACGTGCCAGATCTGTGACACCCTGAGACCGATGCGTCAGGTGTCTTCCAGTTATTTCGCTGTCGTTGCCATGTCATTTGCTCGTGTGTCCCTTCTTGCCATGTCATCATGTGCATTGCATCATCATGTTTTCAAAACTTGCATCCGCCCGGATTCCCTCAGTTTTTTTCGTTGTCCGTTCTGAGCCCAGACACACTTGCACGCGCTCGCGACACGTCCGAAATATTATTTTATAAGTGGCCGGAAAATGTTCTCGGAATGGGTTGAAAGTTGGCATGCGGTGTTGTTATGTTGTTAGTAGGTCGCCTGCCAAATTTCATCGCATTCGGAGTCCGTTTGACGCCCCAACGTTAAACTATAGCGGCATTATAGCTGGGCACACGTCGGACGTTTTCGGTCTCCGAAAACTGTTGCAGGGCTTTCCCTCTCTTTTCTCTCTAGTCCGTCTGCACAGTCCGCTATCACCGCCAGGCCCCGAAACCCCTCTTTGCACAGTGCACCGACCCCTCACGTGCGCGTCCGAAACTTTCCCGGACCCGACCCGGACAGTCGTCGCCGTTGTGTCCAAATCATCCCCAAACATCTACAAAACATCACCGTTTTCTTATTTGGACTCCCTAGCTATTTTTTTCGCGACCGTCCGATTAAAATCAAAGGGACCAAATGCCCCTACCAAAATTCCACTTGCCATATATTAGACCACCCCCTAACCAAATCAGTCTAACCCTAGCCTAACCCAGTCCCATCCGCGCCGCCACCGCTCTCATTCTTCCCCTCGGGATCCATCCCCACCAACCGCAGCCTCCGACCAGATCCCTGATTTTCCGCGCAGCCGCCCTAGCATCTTGATGGATCGAGTGCTTCGCCTCCAAGCACAGCCTCCCCTGCTCATGCCCCGAGCCTCCCGTCGTCCAGGAGCACGAGCTCCATCGCCTCGCTGCCACTAGCAGGAGCATCCCCATCGCCGGCCTCCAGGACCTCTGCTCCTCCTCTCTGTCTTCTTCTCCTCCCTCTCTCGATTTCTTCTCCCTCATGCATCTCTCTCTCTCAGGAATCCCACACCATGGCTGGGTGAGCCCCGCGCCGAGCTCCTCAAGTCCTGCTGCAGCAGCAGGAGCTTCCGCCGCCGCGCCATGTTGCCCTCCTCTGCTTCTCCTTCGCCGGAACCACACCATCCTGCCGTTCCGTCGGAGTCCTCAGCTCGCCGGAGTAGCGCCAAGTACCCCTGCATCGTCCGTGCGTTGAAGGCACCTCTGCCTCGCCTGCCAGCCTCGTCTGCTTCATCTACGAGCCAGCTCCTCTGACCGATCTCCGCGTTGACCCTGTCGAGCGCCCGTGTGGACCTCCTGCGCCAAGCCAACCAGGCCGATCTGGTCTCTAGCCGTCCCCGCCGCCGAGTTTCCCTGCTTCGTGCCTCTCCTCGCGCCGCTGCCAGATCGAGCGAGCGAGGAGAGCGCTCACGTTGACCGCGGCCCAACTGCCCTCTCACCCGAACTGGGCCTTGGCCCATGGTGAGACGCCCCCCAGCAGCGCCTCTTTTGTTTTTTTTCAGTGGCCCAACTTGCACCAGTTTCGGCCCATAGATGTTTTTTTAGTTCTGTGAATTTACTAATTTTCCTTCGCATGCATAATTTCACAATATGACATCATTTTAAAAATGCTCACACCTAAATAACCGTGCATCGGATTTAGACAAACTTAACATGAAAGTTGCTTAGAATTTTGTGTAGTTTCATAATATGTCATTTTCATACATGTTTAAAATGTTTAAAATGCTGTTTGTGTAATTTTGCCCATATGCCATGCTAAAATGATTTAGTTCATAACTTTTTAACCGTAGCTCCAAATTTAATAATCTTTATATGTAAATGGGGTAGAAAATGCATAGCTTAACATGGTTCAATTTCTTTGCATGTTTAACAACCCTAAAATTGTGTTTATGACAGAACAGTACCAAATCCATAAATTGCACATGAGGATTTTTCCGGACTTGTTGCTTGTTGTTCCGGCCTCATTTAAACTTGTCTAGATAGGTAGTTTTTCATATGCTTCACCCTCTTGCCATGTTTAACAACATTTAATATTGTTGGGTACATAAACAAGATCGAACTAAATAAGTCACGTGGTGTTTCGTCAATATGCAACGGAATTGCATATTGAGCTCCACTTAATTTGTAGGGTTGTTTGAGCACTTTGCCATGCCATGCTTCATTAAACCGGACATGCATCATACTTGGTTGTGCATCATGCCATGTTCATGTGTTGGTTGTTTACTATGTTGCTTGTTTCTTTCTGGGTTGCTTCTCTCGTTAGCTTCGGTTTCGTTCCGGAGTTGTGAGGATCCGTTCGATTACGTCCGTTTGTCTTCTTCATGGACCCATTCTTCTTCCTTGCGGGATCTCAGGCAAGTTGACCATACCCTCGAAATCACCTCTATCTTTGCTTGCTAGTTGCTCGCTCATTTGCTATGCCGCGATACCTACCACTTGCTATATCACGCCTCCCATGTTGCCATGTCCAGCCTCTAACCCACCTTGTCCTAGCAAACCATTGTTTGGCTATGTTACCGCTGTGCTCAGCCCCTCTTATAGCGTTGCTAGTTGCAGGTGAAGATGGTGTTTGTTCCTTGTTGGAACATGATTATTGTTTGGGATATCACAATATCTCTTATTTAATTAATGCATCTATATACTTGGTAAAGGGTGGAAGGCTTGGCCTTATGCCTGGTGTTTTGTTCCACTCTTGCCGCCCTAGTTTCTGTCATACCGGTGTTATGTTCCTTGATTTTGCGTTCCTTACGCGGTTGGGTTATAATGGGAACCCCTTGACAGTTCGTTTTGAATAAAACTCCTCCAGCAAGGCCCAACCTTGGTTTTACCATTTGCCACCTAAGCCTTTTTCCCTTGGGTTCTGCAGACTCAAGGGTCCTCTTTATTTTAAACCCCCGGGCCAGTGCTTCTCTAAGTGTTGGTCCAACTTGAGCGATGTCCGGCGCCCCTTTGGGCAACCAGGGTCTATGCCAACCCGACGTCTGGCTCATCCGGTGTGCCCTGAGAACGAGATATGTGCAGCTCCTATCGGGATTTGTCGGCACATCCGGGTGGCTTTGCTGGTCTTGTTTTACCATTGTCGAAATGTCTTGTAACCGGGATTCCGAGCCTGATCGGGTCTTCCTGGGAGAAGGAATATCCTTCGTTGACCGTGAGAGCTTGTGATGGGCTAAGTTGGGACACCCCTGCAGGGTTTTGAACTTTCGAAAGCCGTGCCCGCGGTTATGGGCAGATGGGAATTTGTTAATGTCTGGTTGTAGAGAACTTGAAACTTAACTTAATTAAAATGCATCAACCGCGTGTGTAGCCGTGATGGTCTCTTCTCGGCGGAGTCCGGGAAGTGAACACGGTTCTTGTGTTATGCTTGAACGTAAGTAGTTTCAGGATCACTTCTTGATCATTTCTAGTTCACGACCGTTGCTTCGCTCCTCTTCTCGCTCTCATTTGCGTAAGTTAGCCACCATATATGCTAGTGCTTGCTGCAGCTCCACCTCACTACCTTTTCCTACCCATAAGCTTAAATAGTCTTGATCGCGAGGGTGTGAGATTCCTGAGTCTCCGTGACTCACAGATACTTCCAAAACAGTTGCAGGTGCCGATGATACCAGTGCAGGTGGCGCAACCCAGCTCAAGTGGGAGCTCGATGAAGATCGTGTTCGTTGTGTTGTTTCGTTTCCAGTTGATCAGTAGAGGAGCCCAGTTGGGGCGACCGGGGACCTAGCAATAGGGGTGGTCTTTCTTTATTTTGGTTCCGTAATCGGACCTTGATTATATTTTGGATGATGTATGATATTCATGTATTGTGTGAAGCGGCGATTGCAAGCCAACTCTTTATCCCTTTCTTATTCAGTACATGGGATGTGTAAAGATTACCCCTCTTGCGACATGCCTACTATGCGGTTATGCCTCTAAGTCATGCTCCGACACGTGGGAGATATAGCCGCATCGTGGGTGTACAATTTGGTAATCAGAGCCTTCCCCGACTTAGGAGCCCCTTACTTGATGGAATCGCTGACGTTGTTGAGTCTAGAACAAAATGTTTTGAGTCTTAGGATTATATATATCGGAGAGTAGGATTCTTTACTCCTCATTCCCTTCGTCTCTCTGGTGAGGCTTCCTGACGTAGAGTTTTGACTATTCCCTCCTCAAATTTCACGAATTTTTTTAGGATCACGCAGGTATCTTGGAATCGTTCCGATGGTTTTGTGACGAGAACATTGTTCTTGGTGCCTCCTGACATTTAGGGGTTGTGGCATTGTCCCGGGGAGTTGAGCTCCGAGGTGTTGTCGTCACAATTTTATCGTTATAGTTCTGGAATACCTGAGTTCGACGACATCGAAAATCTCCTTTATGCAGTTGTTGATGAGATAACCTCGACGCCACCCAGTACTGGGGCGGGAGTTCGGGAGTATTGCCTTAACTCGTATAACAGATGCTTTTCGAAGGTTGAGGTAAATGATTTCCGGAGGTTTCTTGGTTATGTGTTGAAGGATGGATACAGCCGGATGTAGGATTTGCTAGTTTTGGGTGAGATATTATGCTTCCCCTGTATCCCCAACACCTGATTGCATAACCAGAAAGTTTCGGGAGTTTATAAGTGGGAATTCAAGTAGCCCCTAGGATATCTTTCCGATAGATGCATGATATGAGATTGGGGTTCGACGTCTAGTGGTCCACCTATCCACGGTTGGTTTTACAGTGGTCTCATTGTGTCTTAAAGAGTCCTTGGCTATGCTGACTCGGGGACGCTTCGTATGTCATGTGCACTGACTTGTACATGATGGTGCTGTACGATCGAGCCCGTGTGGGCCCCACCATGAAAACTTCGGACGAAATCTCTATCATATGTTTGTTCCGGCTTATTTTGCAAGCCAATCCTTTGTTTTGTTTTCAGTTGTGGTATTCGGGTTGCTTCAGTGTCAAGTGTTGATTCCATGCCTTTTCCTAAGCGGTGCTATCATGTTCCTATGTGAATACAAATCCTTCTTGATCTTCGAGTTTGCCTACTCAATTTCTTCTGAACCAGCGTGCTTCTCTTCAAGTGGATCCGATCATTTTCAACATTCGCGAGAGCAATTCTAAGTTCTTTGCAATGGTGTTTGTTTCATCCATCCCAAGTTGTCTTTGTTTTCCCGCCCTCCCACCCTTTTTCTTCGAGGACTCAGATATCTTAATCAAGTATCCATTTGATTCATGTGAACTTTCTTCTTTCCTTTCCTTCAATGTTCTTAACCGGTGATTTCTCGTGGAGATACTAACGGAGCTTCAAGTTCATCATTCCTTGTTCTCTTTACTCTTAGGTGGATCCAATTCAAGCTTTGTTGATCATATCTTTTACTCATTTCAAATGCTTTCTTATGCCGGTGCATCTCTTGATCATCCACTTCTCGCCATTCATTTGTTCCGGAGTGCTGAAGATATCTCAGAAGGCTCGTTTTGTCATTCAAGATCCGTTCAAGCTATTTGGAGGTTATTATCTCGTTCAAGTCACTTAATTCAACCGGTGCAATCTCCCTTTCAAGCAATCTCTTCAATGGTGTTTCTTTTGAGTGGGCCCTAACCCACAGGTTTTTTCCCAGGATCTTACCCGACTCTTCTAATTTTTCCCGGAGTTATTCTCGAATTCATTTCAAAGTTTGATGTAAGAATGAATTATCATCAGTCAAATTCCTTTATCCAAGATCTTTCAAATTCTTTTCATCGTTGGTTCAACCTTTCTGATTTTCATCCCGAAGTATCTCAACAATTCATGGTGGTCTCTCTCATCGTATTTCTCAACATTTGAAGACCGAAGAAGAGTTTCTCTTCAATCTTACCCGTTCTTCCAAAGATTCATGGTTATAGCTTGTTGCCATCCTCTCATAATTGTTTTCGATTGTGAGAATTTTTTTCATCCTTCTATAGCAATCCAGGAGCCTTTTCAATTTGATTCTCTAGAGCCCATCATATCAGATTATTCATTCCGTCTTTCAGCTCTCGATCTCCAAATCTTACCGGTGCATCATGCAAGTATTCTCTAGTCAGTTCATGATCTCTCCGTTCACTTGTATCTAAATTCTCTCAAGCATCTTCATTCATTTTCTAATTCTTCCTGGTATTTCTTTATCTTTTCTTCAATCGTTTTCAATTCTTACGGTGGTTTGTTCAAATTTCTTCTTCCTTCATTTTCATATCAATTCATTCGTTGTTTCAATCTTACCGGCGGATCGTTGAAGTCTTTTATCAAGTTTGCGCTATATCTATATTAATCCTTTGAACAAGAATAAGCAGTATGCCAAATCCGTTGCTTCATCAATTTAAATTGGTGAAGGATATGCATAACATAATTCTTATTCTTGTTCATCCAAGTGATCTAATTTCTTGTTTCCGGAGTGGTTCATCATATCACATTCTCGGTTCGAGATGTTTCATATTTCTTTTCCGGAGTTCCAAGTTTTTCCGCATTATCTAGTCGCGAAGCTTCATCTAAATCATTGCAAGGCTTCACCTTATATTCTCAACTTCTCTTTCGTTTGATCTTCTTTTTGTTACCGGAGTTCTTCATGGAGGCTCTACATGATGGTTCATTAGGGATTTAATTCCTTCTCGAAGTGTTCATTGAGATTCTTTTCAGAGGAGTTCAGGCATTCTTCATCTTGCATTCCGAAGTGCGATTCTTTCATATCTCATCTTTTGAGGTGGTGTTATGTCATTGTTGTTAATTTCCCTTCATGTTTCATGATTCACAAGTTTTCAAGAGTGACATATCTAAATCCACCATTTTCTCTTCGCCCAGGACATCTTTTCAACCAATTAATCTCGTCATTAAAGTTATCTTGGGTTATATTTCACCTAAAGCTTTCCCTAAGGATTGTTGCTATTTATGGTGCTTATAAATTACCCAAGTTCTTCTTTTATCCTCCCAGTGAAATAGTTTCCCGTCTCCTTGTTCTTATCAATCCAATCTTTTTTCCGTGAGTGGCAGGTTGTCATCTCATAATTTTGAGATGTTCTCCATAAGCCCACTACAAGCTTACTCTTTTCGTTGTTGGTTTTCCAACAACTCCGTTCGACCCTTCTCCTAAGGATGCCTTTTCAAGCTCAATTGTGGCAGAAGTTGGCATTTTCTTCTCCATTCTTTTATTTCAATTATCTATCTTCTATTCTTTCTCCCGGAGGCTTTGTGATGTTGCACTCTTCGACCCATCATCCCATTTGTTGTCAAAGATCATGTTCTTTCCTTTTGCTTATCCATTCAACCGGAGTGTCGTGTTTTCAGTCGAGCTCTCTCATCTTATCAAGTTTTACCTCCATTCTCAACCGGAGTGCTGTCTGAAATATTTCTTACCCCCTTGTGCCACTCTTTCAATAGTTCCGGAGGCAGTGTGTTGTTGGTTTCATCAAGTATCCTCTCATCTTGTCAAGATCATATTATATGCCTTCCTTTTCCAACCGGAGTGTTATCGTAATTGATCTTTATCGTTCCTTGTACATCTCATTTCTACCGGAGTGCTTGCATGTACGTCTTGTCCATTGCAACCATTTTCTTATGTCTTTCAACCTACAAGGTTCTAGTAATGATTCCTTGTTCCTCTTTTCCTAACGGAGTGTTTTCAACTGTGTGCATCTTCGTTGTAGTCTTTCGTTCAATTTATTCAATCTCTCAAGGCTCGTGGTTTCACTCGTTTGTCAAAGAAGCAACTTAGTTTTTACCTCTTCTCTTCCTCTTCCGTTTCTCTCCGGTGCCATCCTAGATCTCGGGACGAGATCCTCTCGTAGTGGTGGAGTGTTGTGACGCCCCGAGACCGATGCGCCAGGTGTCTTCCAGTTATTTCGCTGTAGTTGCCATGTCATTTGCTCGTGTGTCGCTTATTGCCATGTCATCATGTGCATTGCATCATCATGTTTTCAAAACTTGCATCCGCCCGGGATCCCCCAGTTCTTTTCGTTGTCCGTTCTGAGCCCAGACACACTTGCACGCGCCCGCGACACGTCCAAAATATTATTTTATAAGTGGCCGGAAAATGTTCTCGGAATGGGTTGAAAGTTGGCATGCGGTGTTGTCATGTTGTTAGTAGGTCGCCGGCCAAGTTTCATCGCATTTGGAGTCCGTTTGACGCCCCAACGTTAAACTATAGCAGCATTATAGCCGGGCACACGTCGGACGTTTTCGATCTCCAAAAACTGTTGTGGGGCTTTCCCTCTCTTTTCTCTCTAGTCCGTCTGCACAGTCCGCTATCACTACCAGGCCCCGAAACCCCTCTTTGCACAGTGCACCGACCCCTCACGTGCGCATCCGAAACTTCCCCGGACCCAACCCGGGCAGTCGTGCCCGTTGTGTCCAGATCATCCCCAAACATCTACAAAACATCACCGTTTTCTTATTTGGACTCCCTAGCTATTTTTTTCGCGACCGTCCGATTAAAATCAAAGGGACCAAATTCCCCTACCAAAATTCCACTTGCCATATATTACACCACCCCTAACCAAATCAGTCTAACCCTAGCCTAACCCAGTCCCATCCGCGCCGCCACCGCTCTCATTCTTCCCCTCGGGATCCATCCCCACCAACCGCAGCCTCCGACCAGATCCCTGATTTTCCGCGCAGCCACCGGAGCATCTCGATGGATCGAGTGCTTCGACTCCAAGCACAGCCTCCCCTGCTCATGCCCTGAGCCTCCCGTCGTCCAGGAGCACGAGCTCCATCGCCTCGCTGCCACTACCAGGAGCATACCCATCGCCGGCCTCTAGGACCTCTGCTCCTCCTCTATGCCTTCTTCTCCTCCCTCTCTCGATTTCTTCTCCCTCATGCATCTCTCTCTCTCAGGAACCCCACGCCATGGATGGGTGAGCCCCGCGCCGAGCTCCTCAAGTCCTGATGCAGCAGCAGGAGCTTCCGCCGCCGCGCCATGTTGCCCTCCTCTGCTTCTCCTTCGCCAGAACCACACCATCCTACTGTTCCGCCGGAGTCCTCAGCTCGCCGGAGTAGCGCCAAGTACCCCTGCATCGCCCGTGCGTTGAAGGCACCTCTGCCTCGCCCACCAGCCTTGTTTGCTTCATCTACGAGCCAGCTCCTCTGACCGATCTCCGCGTTGACCCTGTGGAGCGCCCATGTGGACCTCCTGCGCCAAGCCAACCAGGCCGATCTGGTCTCTAGCCGTCCCCGCCGCCGAGTTTCCCTGCTTCGTGCCTCTGCTCGTGCCGCTGCCAGATCAAGCAAGCGAGGAGAGCGCTCGCGTTGACCGCGGCCCAACTGCCCTCTCACCCGAACTGGGCCTTGGCCCATGGTGAGACGCCCCCAGCAGCGCCTCTTTTGTTTTTTCAGTGGCCCAACTTGCACCAGTTTCGGCCCATAGATGTTTTTTTAGTTCTGTGAATTTACTACTTTTCCTTCACATGCATAATTTCATAATATGCCATTGTTTTAAAAATGCTCACACCTAAATAACCGTGCATCGGATTTAGACAAACTTAACATGAAAGTTGCTTAGAATTTTGTGTAGTTTCATAATATGTCATTTTCATACATGTTTAAAATGTTTAAAATGCTGTTTGTGTAATTTTGCTCATATGCCATGCTAAAATGATTTAGTTCATAACTTTTTAACCGTAGCTCAAAATTTAATATTCTTTATATGCAAATGGGGTAGAAAAATGCATAGCTTAACATGGTTCACTTTCTTTGCATGTTTAACAACCCTGAAATTGTGTTTAGGGCAGAACAGTACCAAATCCATAAATTGCACATGAGAATTTTTTCGGACTTGTTGCTTGTTGTTCCGGCCTCATTTAAACTTGTCTAGACAGGTAGTTTTTCATATGCTTCACCCTCTTGCCATGTTTAACAACATTTTATATTGTTGGGTACACAAACAAGATCAAACTAAATAAGTCACGTGGTGTTTCGTCAATATGCAACGGAGTTGCATATTGAGCTCCACTTAATTTGTAGGGTTGTTTGAGCACTTTGCCATGCCATGCTTCATTAAACCGGACATGCATCATACTTGGTTGTGCATCATGCCATGTTCATGTGTTGGTTGTTTACTATGTTGCTTGTTTCTTTCCGGGTTGCTTCTCTTGTTAGCTTCGGTTTCGTTCCGGAGTTGTGAGGATCCGTTTGACTACGTCCGTTTGTCTTCTTCATGGACCCGTTCTTCTTCCTTGCGGCATCTCAGGCAAGTTGACCATACCCTCGAAATCACTTCTATCTTTGCTTGCTAGTTGCTCGCTCATTTGCTATGCCGCGATACCTACCACTTGCTATATCATGCCTCCTATGTTGCCATGTCCAGCCTCTAACCCACCTTGTCCTAGCAAACCGTTGTTTGGCTATGTTACCGCTGTGCTCAGCTCCTCTTATAGCGTTGCTAGTTGCAGGTGAAGATGGTGTTTGTTCCTTGTTGGAACATGATTATTGTTTGGGATATCACAATATCTCTTATTTAATTAATGCATCTATATACTTGGTAAAGGGTGGAAGGCTTGGCCTTATGCCTGGTGTTTTGTTTCACTCTTGCCGCCCTAGTTTCCGTCATACCGGTGTTATGTTCCTTGATTTTGCGTTCCTTACGCAGTTGGGTTATAATGGGAACCCCTTGACAGTTCGCTTTGAATAAAACTCCTCCAGCAAGGCCCAACCTTGGTTTTACCATTTGCCACCTAAGCCTTTTTCCCTTGGGTTCTGCAGACTCAAGGGTCATCTTTATTTTAAACCCCCGGGCCAGTGCTTCTCTAAGTGTTGGTCCAACCTGAGCGATGTCCGGCGCCCCCTGGGCAACCAGGGTCTTTGCCAACCCGACGTCTGGCTCATCCGGTGTGCCCTGAGAACGAGATATGTGCAGCTCCTATCGGGATTTGTCGGCACATCCGGGCGGCTTTGCTGGTCTTGTTTTACCATTGTCGAAATGTCTTGTAACCGGGATTCCGAGCCTGATCGGGTCTTCCTGGGAGAAGGAATATCCTTCGTTGACCGTGTGAGCTCGTGATGGGCTAAGTTGGGACACCCCTGCAGGGTTTTGAACTTTCGAAAGCCGTGCCCGCGGTTATGGGCAGATGGGAATTTGTTAATGTCCGGTTGTGGAGAACTTGAAACTTAACTTAATTAAAATGCATCAACCGCGTGTGTAGCCGTGATGGTCTCTTCTCGGCGGAGTCCGGGAAGTGAACACGGTTCTTGTGTTATGCTTGAATGTAAGTAGTTTCAGGATCACTTCTTGATCACTTCTAGTTCACGACCGTTGCTTCGCTCCTCTTCTCGCTCTCATTTGCGTAAGTTAGCCACCATATATGCTAGTGCTTGCTGCAGATCCACCTCACTACCTTTTCCTACCCATAGGCTTAAATAGTCTTGATCGTGAGGGCGTGAGATTGCTGAGTCTCCGTGACTCACACATACTTCCAAAACAGTTGCAGGTGCCGATGATACCAGCGCAGGTGATGCAACCCAGCTCAAGTGGGAGCTCGATGAAGATCGTGTTCGTTGTGTTGTTTCGTTTCCAGTTGATCAGTAGAGGAGCCCTGTTGGGGCGATCGGGGACCTAGCAATAGGGGTGGTCTTTCTTTATTTTGGTTCCGTAATCGGACCTTGATTGTATTTTGGATGATGTATGATATTCATGTATTGTGTGAAGAGGCGATTGTAAGCCAACTCTTTATCCCTTTCTTATTCAGTACATGGGATGTGTAAAGATTACCCCTCTTGCGACATGCCTACTATGCGGTTATGCCTCTAAGTCGTGCTCCGACACGTGGGAGATATAGCCGCATCGTGGGTGTTACAAGATCCCAGCCCCACCGTCTTCGTTTAACTTGGTCAGATATGAGCACAACAGCAAGCCGCCATCTCTACATCACACTCCAAAATGGTGCATACTCTATGCAAGTGGCCATCGCCCGGAAGGACACGTGGCTATCTGCTTATCAGTGTCGTTGATTGGAGCACTGCAACATAAGGGAGACACTCTTATCACCAAAACTTTTCTTCTACCACCTCCCATCATTCAACCTAGTGGGGGAGCTCCTCAGGCCTCCAGCCCATGAATTTTTTCTGAAATACCCCTTTTTTTGAAAGAAAGTTCGAGCTTTATTCATTAAAAATAATCATTACATCGTTTATGAGGATTGGTACAATTGCATTATGTGGTTTCTCAAACCAATCAAAAATTAATGAAAATCTAGCCAACTTGGCAAGTTCATGAGCAACTTTATTTGCTTCTCTATTACAATGCTCGAATCTAGAAATAGGAAAATCGCAAGCTAAGTGAAAACAGTCATAAAAAACTGCAGCTGCTGCCCCCGACGATCGTCCTCCTTCGTTCATGGTCTCGATCACCTCCATATTATCCAAGTTAATAATTATGCGATTACAACCCGTCCTTTGCGCAAGCGATAGGCCAAATTTTAATGCCAAAGCTTCAGCCATCAACACATCTGCACACCAGTCAATCTTACCATTTCCCCCACCGATGAACCTACCTTTGTCATCTCTTAAGACAACCCCGATCGTACCCCTGAGAAGGTCGTGGTCAAAAGAAGCATCAACGTTAAGTTTAACAAATCCCGTCAGGGGGTTAGACCATCCTCCTCTTTTCACGGAAGCCTTCGGCGAGGAGGCATTAACAAAATTGGTAGCGAGAGCGCGTATCCCCATGGATATCCGTTGTGCATTCTGAGTAGTCTCATTGTGTACCAATTTGCGCCTTTCCCACCACAAGTACCAGGTTGATATGGCAATCATGTCACGCACATTATGAGTGCCCATAATACATAGTTCCTAATCTGGTAGTGAAAGTAAATATTCCAAGATTGCCTCACCCGCATAGTCTATTTTACAAGCTCTATCGATAATATCGTCCATCCCTAGTCTTCTCTGGACTTCTTTTGCTCTGTCACATAGAAACAACAAATGTTTTGTGTCTTCTGGCCCAGATGAGCAGGCATGACACTTAGGCGAGACTTTCACATGTCTATTAGCTAAGTTAACACGACACAGAATAGTGCCATGAAGTGTACGCCAAATAAATATTTTAACCTTTGCTGGACAAGCAAGTTTCCAAATCCTCGCCCAAATAGGATTGACCGTGGTACGTCCCATCCCATTGGTATGCCATAACTTGTTCCCATATTGGTGGTCCCATTCCACAAAATAAACAGACCGAACCGAAAAAATCCCATTTTTGTGAAATTCCAAGCTATGAAATCTGGCATATCATGTTGCGATATCGGGATCGTAAGCACTCGCTGAACATCAATAGGCCATAGAGTCTGTCTGAGAAGATCTTCATCCCAACTATTTAGGATTGGATCAATTCAAATCTGCTACCTTCCGTAACAACTGGCCTCCCGTATGGGTAACAATTTTACGGTTTGCACAATTTGGAATCCATTCGTCCTCCCAAATGTCAATATTCTGCCCGTTTCCCACTCGCCAAATATGACCATGCTTTAGGGAGCTCACACCCGCCATAATACTTTGCCAGGTGAAGGAAGAACCCTTCTTCAGGTCAGTGTTCAACAAGTCACCGTCAGGATAGTATTTGACTCTCAAAATAGTAGCACATAGAGAATCCGGATTCTCAAGAAGATGCCAAGCCTGTTTAGCAAGAATAGCCAAATTGAAACAATGGATATCCCGAAAACCCATTCCTCCTTGGTTCTTGGGTACACACATTTTCCACCAAGCCATCCAATGCATCCTCCTTTGGTTGTCCTCATCTCCCCACCAGAAATGCACCATCGCGTCAATAATTCCTTTGAATTTTTTAAGGAATTTTAAAGACCGACATTGCATAGATGGGAATAGCTTGAACAACCGCTTTAAGTAAGATCTTCTTTCCTCCAGCCGACATAAGTTTTTCCTTCCAACCACTAATTCTCTGAACAATACGATCGGTTAAGTATTGAAAACAATCGGTTTTATCTAAACCCACATTGGCCGGCAGTCCTAAATATTTGTCATTCAAGGCCTCAGTCATTATATTGAGAATTTTACACATTTGTTCTCTAGTGTCCACTCCCGTATTAGAGCTAAAAAAGATGCTGGATTTGTCGACACTGACCATCTGCCCTGAAGGTGCGCAATACGAATCTAGAACTGATTTTAATGCTTCCACACTTTGCCAATTTGCTTTCATAAGGATTAAAGAGTCATCAACAAAAAGAAGGTTCGTGACAGATGGGGCATCTCTACAAACCTTTACTCCTAAAATATTCCCATTTTCTTCCGCATGCGTTAGTAAAGCTGTGAGACCCTCCGTGCATAACAGGAACAGGTAAGGAGACAGCGGGTCTCCTTACCTCAGACCCCTAGTAGGTTTAAAACTTTCACTTTCCTCCGCATTAAACCGAATACGATATTTAATAGTAGAAACACACTCCATAATAAAATTTACCCACACCTCACGAAATCCAAGTTTGAGCATAATCTCCTTGAGAAAAAGGCCATTCAACCCCTTAGTATTTAGCCCATATGTCAAGGAAAATCAGCCCAGAACACATATTGTTTGCCCCCCCTCAACCCCCCCCCCCCAGAATTCAGCCTACTCTTCATTTGAATGAAGATTGAGATCCGCCTCCCATCAAGGGCTTCGGTCTCCATGAAATGCTCAGCTTTATGTAGTTTTGTGTCCCTGGCTCCCTAGCCTCATAGGAAAGACTATAATGGGCCCGTCAGCGCATACCATTGATCGATGAGGCCTCACCTAGCACGAGTAACATTCCTAAATTTGTGTCATTTATCTACCACAAAGGGCATGCATCCCTCATCCACAAACCAGGTAGTTTCAAAGTAGAATCTAGGGTTATGCTCCTTTTTCACCTTCCTTCAGCTCAGAAGCAGAGGGGTGTGATCCAACCCAATCCTAGTCTCAGCCACCAACGAGCACACAAGGGAAACGTCCTCCCAGTCGATGATCATGATGACACGATCTAGGACACTTCAGATAGGTTTGATCTATTTATTCTTTCATGTGAATCTGGCTTCGCCCCTACGGATTGCTTGCAACGCTATCACAACAAATAGCATCGTTGAACTGGTGGACCCGAGGTTAGCATATATTGGCGTTGTTTTCTCCACACCGCAAAAAAATAAGGTTAAAGTCACTTCCCATAATGACTGGTAGCGCGTCCGAAGTCACCTTGTTATAGATTTCACCAAGAATTTCCGGTGAGCAATTATGGTCAGCCAGACCATACACCACTATGATCTCCCATGATCATTTGGCACAATGCACAACCCGCACAGTCGAAAAATAACGTCCAATATCCCATGTCACTTTCCAAGATGTCAAAAATATCCTTGCAGGCTCAGGTTGCACCAAGAAGGCTTGATGTCCCCGTTGTTATTCAACATTGTCGTTGATGGTCCTGCTTCAATGTTTGATAGGGCTTGGGAGGTCGGTCATCTAACCGGTGTGTGTCCCACTTGATTCCTGTGGGAGTCTCTCAGTTTCAATATGCTAACGGAATTATGCTCCTCAGTGAACTTGACAACCAAAGCATTGCAACTGCCAAACTTGCTTCTCTGTTTTGAAGCAATGTCCTTGTCAAAATTAACTTCCATAAGTGTGAAGTCATATGGCCATGGGGATGGCTAGTGTGAGGCTAACTTGCTTACTTGTAAATTGGTGTCTTTGCATCTCCTATCTAGGCTTGCTTCTGAGTGCTCGAGCTTAGCTTCGTTGAGTGGGAAGCCCTCTATACCGAGGTTGCAAGATAGGTGGCTGCATGGAGGGGCAAATTCACGTCTGATACGTCTCCAACGTATCTATAATTTTTGATTGTTCCATGCTGTTATATTATCATTCTTGGATGTTTTACAATAATTTTATAGCAACTCTTTTTATCATTTTTTGGGACTAACCTATTGACATAGTGCCCAGTGCCAGTTGTTGTTTTTTGCTTGTTTTTTACTCCGTAGAAAATCAATACCAAACGGACTCCAAACGCAGCGAAACTTTTTGGAAATTTTTCTGGACCAGAAGACACAAGATGTGCCAAAGAAGTACCAGAGGGGTGCCCCGAGGGGGGAACAACCCACCTGGGCGTGCCTGGGGGGCCAGGCCCTAGTGGGTTGTGCCCACCTCGGTGGCCTCCTGCACCGCCTCTTTGCTCTATAAATACCCCGAAAATCCTATATGAATGTGCAGGTTGAAACTTTTTGTGCCTAAGGTTGAGGAATCAATTAAAGCTTTATGTGTTTCTATGGATGAAATTTAGAAAAGAACTGCTATGCTTAGAGCTAAAAGAGAATTTTTGGAAAAGGCTTTTTCTAGTGATTGCTTTCATAAAAATGATGAAGATCTTAAAATGATTGGTGTTTCTTCTATTGATTCTTTGTTTAGTAAAATTAAGATTGATGATAACGGGACTGAAGAAGAGTCAACTTTAGCTAGAAGGCGTCCCGATAATTTGGAGGGTGAAAATCTTGATAGAAAAAATGATAAAAGTGGGTTTGGAGAGGTCAAAACTTTAACTAGTGATGTGCCCAGTCTTTTGGATTACAAAGACTTTAATTATGATAATTGTTCTTTGCTTGATTGTATTTCTTTGTTGCAATCCATGATAAATTTACCCCATGCTTATGAACAAAACAAAGCTTTTACTAAACATATCATTGATGCTATGATGAAAGGTTTGGAAGAAAAGTTGGAATTAGAGATTTTGATTCCTAGAAAATTACATGATGAATGGGAACCCACCATTAAAGTCAAGATTAAAAATTATGAGTGCTTTGCTTTATGTGATCTGGGTGCCAGTGTTTCTACAATTCCGAAATCTTTTATGTGATGTGCTTGGTCTTACCGATATTGAAGAGTGTTCTTTAAATTTACACTTGGCGGATTCTACTATTAAAAAGCCTATGGGAAGAATTAATGATGTTCTTATTCTTGCACATAGAAATTACGTGCCCATAGATTTTATTGCACTTGATATCGATTGCAATCCGTCTTGTCCAATTATACTTGGTAGACCGTTTTTACGTACTATTGGTGCCTTGATTGATATGAAAGAAGGCAATATTAAATTTCAATTTCCACTAAGAAAGGGGATGGAACACTTCCCTAGAACAAGAATTAATCCACCATATGAATTAATCATGAGGTCATACTATGGATCTAGAACTAAAGATGACAACACTTAGATCTTTCCATTATGCCTAGCTAGGGGCATAAAATGATAGCGCTTGTTGGGAGACAACCCAATGAATAAAATTTATTTTTGTCTTTTTATTTCTGTTCTTGAGTGTTTGCACAATTATGCTACTGTTATGATTGTGTTTTTATGTTTTAATTAGTGTGTGTGCTAAGCAAAGCCTTTGGGATCATGTTGGGTGATAGTTGATTTGATCTTGTTGAAAAACAGAAACTTTTGCGCCCAATAAATGAAGGAAATATGCTCTAGAGGCAATAATAAAGTTGTTATTTATATCTCCTTATATCATGATAAATGTTTATTATTCATGCTATAATTATATTAACCGGAAACTTAGTACATGTGTGAATACATAGTCAAAACAGAGTGTCCCTAGTATGCCTCTACTTGACTAGCTCGTTAAACAAAGATGGTCAAGTTTCCTGACCATAGACATGTGTTGTCATTTGATGAACGGGATAACATCATTAGAGAATGATGTGATGGACAAGACCCATCCATTAGCTTAGCATAATGATCGTTAAGTTTTAATGCTATTGCTTTCTTCATGACTTATACATATTCCTCTGACTATGAGATTATGCAACTCCTGAATACCGGAGGAACACCTTGTGTGCTATCAAACGTCATAACATAACTGGATGATTATAAATATGCTCTACAGGTGTCTCCGAAGGTGTTTGTTGGGTTGGCATAGATCAAGATTAGGATTTGTCACTCTGAGTATCAGAGAGGTATCTCTAGCCCCTCTCGGTAATGCACATCACTATAGGCCTTGCAAGCAATGTGACTAATGAGTTAGTTGCGGGATGATGCATTACGGAACAAGTAAAGAGACTTGTCGGTAACGAGATTGAACTAGGTTTGATGATACCGACAATCAAATCTCGGGCAAGTAACATCCCGATGACAAAGGGAATAACGTATGTTGTTGCGGTTTGACCGATAAAGATCTTCGTAGAATATGTAGGAACCAATATGAGCATCCAGGTTCCGCTATTGGTTATTGACCGAAGATATGTCTCAGTCATGTCTACATAGTTCTCGAACCCGTAGGGTCTGCACGCTTAACGTTCGATGATGATTTGTATTATGAGTTATGTGTTTTGGTGACCGAAGTTTGTTCGGAGTCTCAGATGAGATCACATACATGACAAGGAGTCTCGAAATGGTTAAGAGGTAAAGATCCATATATTGGAAGGTAGTATTCGGACATCGGAATGGTTTTGAGTGGTTCGGGTATTTTACCGGAGTACCGAGGGGTTACCGGAACTCCTCGGGGGAAATATTGGGCTTACATGGGCCTTAGTGGAGAGAGAGGGGAGCCCGCAAGGGTTGCCCCCCCCATGGAGTCCGAATTGGACTAGGGGAGGGGGCGGCACCCCCCTTTCCCTTTCCCTCTCCCTCTCCTTCCTTTTCCCCTCCGGTAAGAAAGGAAAAGGGGGGGGGGGCGAATCCTACTAGGAGCGGAGTCCTAGTAGGACTCCCCCCCATGGCGCGCCCCTCCTGGCCGGCCACCTCCTCCTCCCCTCCTTTATATACGGGGGCAGGGGGCACCCCATAGCACATCAATTGTTCTCTTAGCCATGTGCGGTGCCCCCCTCCATAGTTTACTCCTCCGGTCATAGCGTTGTAGTGCTTAGGCGAAGCCCTGCACGGATCACATCACCATCATCGTCACCACGCCGTCGTGCTGACAGAACTCTCCCTCGACCCTCTGCTGGATCAAGAGTTTGAGGGATGTCATCGAGCTGAACGTGTGCTGAACTCGGAGGTGCCATATGTTCGGTACTTGATCGGTTGGATCGTGAAGACGTTCGACTACATCAAACCGCGTTAACCTAACGCTCCTGTTTTCGGTCTACAAGGGTACGTGGACACACTATCCCCCTCCCGTTGCTATGCATCTCCTAGATAGATCTTGCGTGATCGTAGTTTTTTTTTGAAATTGCATGCTACGTTCCCCAACAGTAAAACAATTTTATTTTCTCACAGAAGCGCGATAAATCCTGATTTTGTACACAAGATTTATATACAAATAGCCTACATTGTTCTAATTTTTTAGAATTTTTGGAGTTACAAAAGTATACAAAGTTTTCAGATTGCTACAGACTGTTCTGTTTATGACATATTCTGTTTTCTTTGCATTATGTGCTTATTTTGATGAATCTATGGTTTGTATTGGAGGGTATAAGCCATGGTAAAGTTGGAATACAGTAGATATAATGCAAAAATAAAATATGAATGGGTTTGCAACAGTACTTAGAGTAGTAATTTGCTTTGTTATACTAACAGATCTCACGAAGGTTTTGTTGAGTTTTGTGTGATTGAAGTTTTCAAGTTTTGGGTGAGATCACGATGGATGAAGGAATAAGGAGTAAGAAGAGCCTAAGCTTAGGGATGCCCACGGCACCCCAAGTTATTATCCAAAGCGAAACAAGCAACTAAGCTTGGGGATGCCCCGAGTGGCATCCCCTCTTTCTTCTAATGACCATCGGTATTTTACTTGGAACTATATTTTTATTCGTCACATATCATGAGTTTTGTTTGGAGCGTCTTGTATTATTTGAGTCTTTGCTTGTTTTGCTTTTTAGTTTGTGTCATCTATCCTTGCTGGACACACCTATTTGAGAGAGCCAAAATTATGCTATGATTTGTTAGAATTGCTCTATGTGCTTCACTTAAATTTTTTGAGCTATGGAATTGCTCTAGTGCTTCACTTATATCTTTTTGAGCATGGTGTGCTTTGATATTTTTGAACAAATTCTCTGATGCTTCACTTAGATTTATTTGAGAGTTAGTAAAATTTTAAGAAATTCTCTCATGCCTCACTGAAAGGATCGAGAAGAGGTGTCTAGAGGGGGGGGAGGGTGATTAGACACTAAGTGCCAAAAGTTGCAGTTTTTAATATTCTTAAGTTTAAGTGGAGTTTAAGCACAAGTTTAACAAACACAATACATATCAAGAAAACATGCAATGAGTATATGTGCAGCGAAAAGTAAAGCATGCAACTTGCAAGAATGTAAAGAGAAGGGTTTGGAGTATTCAAACGCAATTGGAGACACGGATGTTTTTGTCGTGGTTCCGATAGGTGGTGCTATCGTACATCCACGTTGATGGAGACTTCAACCCACGTAAGGTAACGGTTGCGTGAGTCCACGGAGGGCTCCACCCACGAAGGGTCCACGAAGAAGCAACCTTGTCTATTCCATCACGGCCGTTGCCCACGAAGGACTTGCCTAACTAGCGGTAGATCTTCATGAAGTAGGCGATCTCCTTGCCCTTACAAACTCCTTGGTTCAACTCCACAATCTTGTTGGAGGATCCCAAGTGACACCTAGCCAATCTAGGAGACACCACTCTCCAAGAAGTAACAGATGGTGTGTTGATGATGAACTCCTTGCTCTTGTGCTTCAAATGATAGTCTCCCCAACACTCAACTCTCTCTCACTGGATTTGTATTTGGTGGAAAGAATATTTGGGTGGAAAGCAACTTGGGGAAGGCTACAGATCAAGATTCATATGGTTGGAATGGAATATCTTGACCTCAACACAAGTGTAGGTGGTTCTCTCTCAGAAAATGTGTATTGGAAGTTTAGGTATGTTCTGATGGCTCTCTCCACGAATGAAGAGTGGGTGGAGAGGTATATATAGCCTCCACACAAAATCTAACCGTTACACACAATTTGCCAAACTCGGTGGGACCGAATTATTGAACTCGGTCGGACCGATTCAGCAAACCTAGTGACCGTTAGGATTTTCGGTGGGACTGAGATGCAACTCGGTAGGACCGATATGGTTAGGGTTAGGGCATAACGTAATCTCGGTGTGACCGATTACACAAACTCGGTGGGATCGATTTTGGTAATAAGCTAACCAGAGAGTTGGTCAGGTAAACTCGGTGGGACCGATTCGCTCATCTCGGTGAGACCGAAATGTTACAAAAGGGAAACAAAGAGTTTACATTGCAATCTCGGTGGGACCGATCGCTCATCTCGGTAAGACCGAAACGTTACGAAGGGAAACAGAGAGATTACAATCCCATCTCGGTGAGACCGAGATCCCTATGGGTGAGACCGATTTGCCTAGGGTTTGTGGCAGTGGCTATGACATCTGAAACTCGGTGGCGCCGGATAGATAGAATCGGTGGGGCCGAGTTTGACTTTTGGTTTAGGTCATATGTGGATGTGGGAAGGTAGTTGAGGGTTTTGGAGCATATCACTAAGCACTTTGAGCAAGCAAGCCATTAAGCAACACCTCATCCCCTCTTGATAGTATTGGCTTTTCCTATAGACTCAATGTGATCTTGGATCACTAAAATAGAAAATGTAGAGTCTTGATCTTGAAGCTTGAGCCAATCCTTTGTCCTTAGCATCTTGAATGGGTTCCACATCCTATAGTCCATGCCACTCCATTGTTGAACTTATCTGAAACATACTAGGTAAAAGTGTTAGTCCAACAAGAGATATGTTGACATTAATTACCAAAACCACCCAGGGAGCACTTGTGCTTTCACTCACTTATACTATTTTGAGAGAAGAAAATTTTTATGCTCATGTTCTTCACTTAGATTTGTTTGAGCTATCAAAAGCAACATATGAAACTAGTCCCAAAGTGATAGATATTCAAGAGGGATATAATAAAAACTTTCAGGAAAATCACTGGAAAAAATATACTTGATTCTTTGTAATAGTTTTGCGATATGATGATAGTGATATGTGAGTCATGTTGATGAGTAATTATGGTTTAGTACGAATATTGATGTTAAGGTCTGTGATTCCCTATGCAAGCACGAAAGTCAATAGTCATGCAATGAAATTACATCGTACATGTGGTGCATTATTTGGTGCCAGTTATGCTTAATGCTCGCTTATGTGATTTTTTTGTTTCTTGGTTGGATGCTTCTCAATCTTTTACTAGCCTTCACTTGTACTAAGTATGATTACTACTTGTGTATCCAAAATACTTAAACCCAATTTTGCCACATGAGTCCACTATACCTACCTATATGCGGTATTTCTGTGCCGTTCTAAGCAAATTTGTATGTGCCATCTCTAATCTTCAAAATAAATTTCCTTTTTGTGTGCTCGTACCGCTCATGAAACGGTAGGGGGTGGATGATATTTTTCCATGCTAGATGTGTTATTCTCAAGATGAGTGTTTATTCACTTGTCATTGCACGAGAGTGCGACAAAGGTATTAGGGATGCCTAGTCCCAAAATGAAAAATGAATTTACTTTATGTTGTCAAATAATAAATTCCTTGGAAAGTGTTGTTATGGACGGTACCCGTGGATTTGGTTAGCCATGCAATGTGAAAGTATGGTGGAAAAAGGAATAAACTTTATTTTCTGTTAGGGAACCGCCTATGATATATCTAGCATGAAAAGTATTGGGAACTACTTGATCATTTTTGTTGACAGGAAAGGCATGCCACCCAAAATATTTTATCTCTATCTTTTTCCGCTTTGAGCTCTGGCACCTCTACAAATCCCTACTTCCCTCTGCGAAGGGACTTTCTATTTACTTTATGTAATTTTTATTTTTATTGAGTATCCATCTTCTCTTATAAAGCACCAACTAAGGGGCATTGTGATCGTACTTGAGCATTGGGTGTAGGTAATATGCGAGTGTGTTTCATGAATGGATCAATGACTGAGCATAGTGTCCTAGGGATAACTTGCATTAGTATTGACATTTTGAAAGACATGGTTGCTTGTTGATATGCTTGAGTATTGAAATCTTCATGTCAAAACTAGACTATTGCTTTGAATCATATAAAAGTCCAAATGTCTATGCTACAAAAGAAAATAATATGTGATGAACATGTTAGGCAACATTCCACATCAAAATTTCTGTTTTTATCATTTACCTACTCGAGGACGAGCATGAATTAAGATTGGGGATGCTGATACGTCTTCAACGTATCTATACTTTTTTATTGTTCCATGCTATTATATTATCATTCTTGGATGTTTTACAATCATTTTATAGCAAATTTTTAGCATTTTTTTGGACTAACCTATTGAAATAGTGCACAGTGTTAGTTGCTGTTTTTTGCTTGTTTTTTTACTTCACAGAAAATCAATACCAAACGGAGTCCAAACGCAGCGAAACTTTTTGGAGATTTTTTCCGGACCAGAAGACACAAGATGGGCCAAAGAAGTACCAAAGGGGTGCCCCGAGGGGGGCACAACCCAGCTGGGAGCGCCTGGGGCCCAGGCGCGCCCTGGTGGTCTTCCAGGTGGGTTGTGCCCACCTCGGTGGCCTCCCGCACCGCCTCTTTGCTCTACAAATATCCCGAAAATCCAAAAACCCTAGGGGAGTCGACGAAACACAATTCTAGTCGTCGCAAGTTCCAGAAACCACAGATCCAATCTAGACACCATCACAGAGGGGTTCATCATCCTCATTGATGCCTCTTCGATGATGCGTGAGTAGTTCATTGTAGACCTTCGGGTCCATAGTTAGTAGCTAGATGACTTCCTCTCTCTCTTTTGATTCTCAATACAATGGTCTCTTGGAGATCTATTTGACTTCCTCTCTCTCTTGGAGATCTATTTGATGTGTCAGTAGCTAGATGACTTCCTCTCTCTCTTTTGATTCTCAATACAATGGTCTCTTGGAGATCTATTTGATGTAACTCTTTTTGTGACATGTTTGTTGGGATCCGATGAACTTTGAGTTTATGATCAGATCTATTTTATCCATGAAAGTTATTTGAGTTTTGATCTCTTACATGCATGATTGGTTATAGCCTTGTATTTCTTCTTCAAATCTTTGGTTTAGTTAGGCCGACTAGATCAGTTTTTCTTGCCATGGGAAGAGGTGCTTGGTGATGGGTTCGATCTTACGATGCTCAATCCCAGTGACAGAAGGGGACATGACACATATGTATTGTTGCT